>NW_027611753.1:22500-27500 GCF_964261635.1 Lissotriton helveticus
TCGCCCTCACTCTATCTATCTATCTATCTATCTATCTATCTATCTATCTATCTATCTATCTATCTATCTATCTATCTATCTATCTATCTATCTATCTATCTATGGCCCTTACTCTATCTATCTATCGCCCTCACCTCTATCTATCTATCGCCCTCACTCTATCTATCTATCTATCTATCTATCTATCTATCTATCTATCTATCTATCTATCTATCTATCTATCTATCTATCTATCTATCTATCTATCTATTGCCCTCACTCTATCTATCTTCTCGCCCTCACTCTACCTGTCTATCTATCACCCTCACTCTATCTATCTATCGCCCTCACTCTATCTATCTCCCTCACTCTATCTATCTATCGCCCTCAATCTATCTATTTATCTATCTATCTATCTATCTATCTATCTATCTATCTATCTATCTATCTATCTATCTATCTATCTATCTATCTATCTATCTATCTATCTATCTATCTATCTATCTATCTATCTATCTATCTATCTATCTATCTATCTATCTGTCTATCTGTCTATCTATCTGTCTATCTATCTATCTATCTATCTATCTATCTATCTATTGCCCTCACTCTATCGATCTATCGCCCTCACTCTATCTGTCAATCTATCACCCTCACTCTATCTATCTATCGCCCTCACTCTATCTATCGCCCTCACTCTATCTATCTATCGCCCTCACTCTATCTATCTATCTATCTATCTATCTATCTATCTATCTATCTATCTATCTATCTATCTATCTATCTATCTATCTATCTATCTATCTATCTATCGCCCTCACTCTATCTATCTATCTATCTATCTATCTATCTATCTATCTATCTATCTATCTATCTATCTATCTATCTATCTATCTATCTATCTATCTATCTATCTATCTATCTATCTATCTATCTATCTATCTATCTATCTATCTATCTATCTATCTATCTATCTATCTATCGCCCTTACTCTATCTATCTATCGCCCTCACTCTATCTATCTATCTATCTATCTATCTATCTATCTATCTATCTATCTATCTATCTATCTATCTATCTATCTATCTATCTATCTATCTATCTATCTATCTATCTATCTATCTATCTATCTATCTATCTATCTATTGCCCTCACTCTATCTATCTTCTCGCCCTCACTCTACCTGTCTATCTATCACCCTCACTCTATCTATCTATCGCCCTCACTCTATCTATCTCCCTCACTCTATCTATCTATCTATCTATCTATCTATCTATCTATCTATCTATCTATCTATCTATCTATCTATCTATCTATCTATCTATCTATCTATCTATCTATCTATCTATCTATCTATCTATCTATCTATCTATCTATCTATCTATCTATCTATCTATCTATCTATTTATCTATCTATCTATCTATCTATCTATCGATCTATCTATCTATCTATCTATCTATCTATCTATCTATCTATCTATCTATCTATCTATCTATCTATCTATCTATCTATCTATCTATCTATCTATCTATCTATCTATCTATCTATCGCCCTTACTCTATCTATCTATCGCCCTCACTTCTATCTATCTATCTATCTATCTATCTATCTATCTATCTATCTATCTATCTATCTATCTATCTATCTATCTATCTATCTATCTATCTATCTATCTATCTATCTATCTATCTATCTATCTATCTATCTATCTATCTATTGCCCTCACTCTATCTATCTTCTCGCCCTCACTCTACCTGTCTATCTATCACCCTCACTCTATCTATCGCCCCTCACTCTATCTATCTCCTCACTCTATCTATCTATCGCCCTCACTCTATCTATCTATCTATCTATCTATCTATCTATCTATCTACTATCTATCTATCTATCTATCTATCGATCTATCTATCTATCTATCTATCGCCCTCACTCTATCTATCTATCTATCTATCTATCTATCTATCTATCTATCTATCTATCTATCTATCTATCTATCTATCTATCTATCTATCGCCCTTACTCTATCTATCTATCGCCCTTACTCTATCTATCTATCGCCCTCACTCTATCTATCTATCTATCTATCTATCTATCTATCTATCTATCTATCTATCTATCTATCTATCTATCTATCTATCTATCTATCTATCTATCTATCTATCTATCTATCTATCTATCTATCTATCTATCTATTGCCCTCACTCTATCTATCTTCTCGCCCTCACTCTACCTGTCTATCTATCACCCTCACTCTATCTATCTATCGCCCTCACTCTATCTATCTCCCTCACTCTATCTATCTATTGCCCTCACTCTATCTATCTATCTATCTATCTATCTATCTATCTATCTATCTATCTATCTATCTATCTATCTATCTATCTATCTATCTATCTATCTATCGCCCTCACTCTATCTATCTATCTATCTATCTATCTATCTATCTATCTATCTATCTATCTATCTATCTATCTATCTATCTATCTATCTATCTATCTATCTATCTATCTATCTATCTATCTATCTATCTATCTATCTATCTATCTATCTATCTATCTATCTATCTATCTATTTATCTATTTATCTATCTATTTATCTATCTATCTATGGCCCTTACTCTATCTATCTATCGCCCTCACTCTATCTATCTATCTATCTATCTATCTATCTATCTATCTATCTATCTATCTATCTATCTATCTATCTATCTATCTATCTATCTATCTATCTATCTATCTATCTATCTATCTATCTATTGCCCTCACTCTATCTATCTTCTCGCCCTCACTCTACCTGTCTATCTATCACCCTCACTCTATCTATCTATCGCCCTCACTCTATCTATCTCCCTCACTCTATCTATCTATCTATCGCCCTCACTCTATCTATCTATCTATCTATCTATCTATCTATCTATCTATCTATCTATCTATCTATCTATCTATTGCCCTCTATCTATCTATCGCCCTCACTCTATCTATCGCCCTCACTCTATCTATCTATCGCCCTCACTCTATCTATCTATCTATCTATCTATCTATCTATCTATCTATCTATCTATCTATCTATCTATCTATCTATCTATCTATCTATCTATCTATCTATCTATCTATCTATCGCCCTCACTCTATCTATCTTATCTATTGCCCTCTCTCTATCTATCGCCCTCACTCTATCTATCGCCCTCACTCTATCTATCTATCGCCCTCACTCTATCTATCTATCTATCTATCTATCTATCTATCTATCTATCTATCTATCTATCTATCTATCTATCTATCTATCGCCCTCACTCTATCTATCTATCTATCTATCTATCTATCTATCTATCTATCTATCTATCTATCTATTGCCCTCACTCTATCTATCTTCTCGCCCTCACTCTACCTGTCTATCTATCACCCTCACTCTGTCTATCTATCGCCCTCACTCTATCTATCTCCCTCACTCTATCTATCTATCTATCTATCGCCCTCACTCTATCTATCTATCTATCTATCTATCTATCTATCTATCTATCTATCTATCTATCTATCTATCTATCTATCTATCTATCTATCTATCTATCTATCTATCTATCTATCTATCTATCTATCTATCTATCTATCTATCTATCTATCTATTGCCCTCTATCTATCTATCGTCCTCACTCTATCTATCGCCCTCACTCTATCTATCTATCGCCCTCACTCTATCTATCTATCTATCTATCTATCTATCTATCTATCTATCTATCTATCTATCTATCTATCTATCTATCGCCCTCTATCTATCTATCTATCTATCTATCTATCTATCTATCTATCTATCTATCTATCTATCTATCTATCTATCTATCTATCTATCGCCCTTACTCTATCTATCTATCGCCCTCACTCTATCTATCTATCTATCTATCTATCTATCTATCTATCTATCTATCTATCTATCTATCTATCTATCTATCTATCTATCTATCTATCTATCTATCTATCTATCTATCTATCTATCTATCTATCTATTGCCCTCACTCTATCTATCTTCTCGCCCTCACTCTACCTGTCTATCTATCACCCTCACTCTATCTATCTATCGCCCTCACTCTATCTATCTCCCTCACTCTATCTATCGCCCTCACTCTATCTATCTCCCTCACTCTATCTATCGCCCTCAATCTATCTATCTATCTATCTATCTATCTATCTATCTATCTATCTATCTATCTATCTATCTATCTATCTATCTATCTATCTATCTATCTATCTATCTATCTATCTATCTATCTATCTATCTATCTATCTATCTATCTATCTATCTATTGCCCTCACTCTATCTATCTTCTCGCCCTCACTCTATCTGTCTATCTATCACCCTCACTCTATCTATCTATCGCCCTCACTCTATCTATCTCCCTCACTCTATCTATCTATCGCCCTCACTCTATCTATCTATCTATCTATCTATCTATCTATCTATCTATCTATCTATCTATCTATCTATCTATCTATCTATCTATCTATCTATCTATCACCCTCACTCTATCTATCTATCTATCTATCTATCTATCTATCTATCTATCTATCTATCTATCTATCTATCTATCTATCTATCTATCTATCTATCTATCTATCTATCTATCTATCTATCTATCTATCTATCTATCTATCTATCTATCTATCTATCTATCTATCTATCTATCTATTTATCTATCTATCTATGGCCCTTACTCTATCTATCTATCGCCCTCACTCTATCTATCTATCTATCTATCTATCTATCTATCTATCTATCTATCTATCTATCTATCTATCTATCTATCTATCTATCTGTTGCCCTCACTCTATCTATCTTCTCGCCCTCACTCTACCTGTCTATCTATCACCCTCACTCTATCTATCTATCGCCCTCACTCTATCTATCTCCCTCACTCTATCTATCTATCTATCGCCCTCACTCTATCTATCTATCTATCTATCTATCTATCTATCTATCTATCTATCTATCTATCTATCTATCTATCTATCTATCTATCTATCTATCT
>NW_027611754.1:0-104000 GCF_964261635.1 Lissotriton helveticus
ATGGACAGAGACTATTGCAAAGCAATGCACAGACTATTGCATAGCAATGCACAGAGACGTTTGCAAAGCAATGCACAGATTATTGCAAAGCAATGCACAGACTATTGCAAAGCAATGCACAGCGACTATTGCAAAGCAATGCACAGACTATTGCAATGCAATTCACAAAGACTATTGCAAAGCAATGCACAGACTATTGCAAAGCAATGCACAGACTATTGCAGAGCAATGCAGGGAGACTATTGCAAAGCAATGCACAGAGACTATTGCAAAGCAATGCACAGAGACTATTGCAAAGCAATGCACAGACTATTATTGCAAAGCAATGCACACATTATTGCAAAGCAATGCACAGACTATTGCAAAGAAATGCACAAACTATTGCAAAGCAATGCATAGACTATTGCAAAGCAATGCATAGACTATTGCAAAGCAATACACAGAGACTATTGCAAAGCAATGCACAGAGACTATTGCAAAGAAATGCACAGACTATTGCAAAGCAATGCACAGACTATTGCAAAGCAATACACAGTCTATTGCAAAGCAATGCACAGACTATTGCAATGCAATGCACAAAGACTATTGCAAAGCAATGCACAGACTATTGCAAAGCAATGCACAGACTATTGCAAAGCAATGCACAAAGACTATTGAAAACCAATGTACAGACTATTGCAAAGCAACGCGAAGACTCTTGCAAAGCAATGCACAGAGACTATTGCAAAGCAATGCACGGACTATTGCAAAGAAATGCACAAACTATTGCAAAGCAATGCATAGACTATTGCAAAGCAATGCACAGACTATTGCAATGCAATGCACAAAGACTATTGCAAAGCAATGCACAGACTATTGCAAAGCAATGCACAGACTATTGCAAAGCAATGCACATAGACTATTGAAAACCAATGTACAGACTATTGCAAAGCAACGCGAAGACTATTGCAAAGCAATGCACAGAGACTATTGCAAAGCAATGCACAGACTATTGCAAAGCAATGCACAGAGACTATTGCAAAGCAATGCACAGACTATTGCATAGCAATGCACAGAGACTTTTGCAAAGCAATGCACAGATTATTGCAAAGCAATGCACAGACTATTGCAAAGCATTGCACAGAGACTATTGCAAAGCAATGCACAGACTATTGCAATGCAATCCACAAAGACTATTGCAAAGCAATGCAAAGACTATTGCAAAGCAATGCACAGACTATTGCAGAGCAATCCAAAGAGATTATTGCAAAGCAATGCACAGAGACTATTGCAAAGCAATGCACAGAGGCTATTGCAAAGCAATCCACAGAGACTATTGCAAAGCAATGCACAGAGACTATTGCAAAGCAATGTACAGACTACTGCAAAGCAATGCAAAGACTATTGCAAAGCAATAAACAGAGACTATTGCAAAGCAATGCACAGACTATTGCAAAGCAATGCACAAAGACTATTGAAAACCAATGTACAGACTATTGCAAAGCAACGCGAAGACTATTGCAAAGCAATGCAGAGACCATTGCAAAGCAATGCACAGACTATTGCAAAGCAATGCACAGAGACTATTGCAAAGCAATGCACAGACTATTGCATAGCAATGCACAGAGACGTTTGCAAAGCAATGCACAGATTATTGCAAAGCAATGCACAGACTATTGCAAAGCAATGCACAGCGACTATTGCAAAGCAATGCACAGACTATTGCAATGCAATTCACAAAGACTATTGCAAAGCAATGCACAGACTATTGCAAAGCAATGCACAGACTATTGCAGAGCAATGCAGGGAGACTATTGCAAAGCAATGCACAGAGACTATTGCAAAGCAATGCACAGAGACTATTGCAAAGCAATGCACAGACTATTATTGCAAAGAAATGCACAGATTATTGCAAAGCAATTCACAGACTATTGCAAAGAAATGCACAAACTATTGCAAAGCAATGCATAGACTATTGCAAAGCAATGCATAGACTATTGCAAAGCAATACACAGAGACTATTGCAAAGCAATGCACAGAGACTATTGCAAAGAAATGCACAGACTATTGCAAAGCAATGCACAGACTATTGCAAAGCAATACACAGTCTATTGCAAAGCAATGCACAGATACTATTGCAAAGCAATGCACAGACTATTGCAAAGCAATGCACAGACTATTGCAAAGCAATGCACAGGGACTATTGCAAAGCAATGCACAGAGACTATTGCAAAGCAATGCACAGACTATTGCAAAGCAACGCACAGAGACTATTGCAAAGCAATGCACAGAGACTATTGCAAAGCAATGCACAGAGACTATTGCAAAGCAATGCACAGACTATTGCAAAGCAATGCACAGAGACTATTGCAAAGCAATGCACAGACTATTGCAAAGAAATGCACAGATTATAGCAAAGCAATGCACAGACTATTGCAAAGCAATGCACAGACAATTGCAAAGCAATGCACAGAGACTATTGCAAAGCAATGCACAGACTATTGCAACCAATGCACAGACTATTGCAAAGCAATGCACAAAGACTATTGCAAAGCAATGCACAGACTATTGCAAAGCAATGCACAGACTATTGCAAAGCAACGCCAAGACTATTGCAAAGCAATGCACAGAGACTATTGCAAAGCAATGCACAGACTATTGCAAAGCAACGCGAACACTATTGCAAAGCAATGCACAGAGACTATTGCAAAGCAATGCACAGACTATTGCAAAGCAATGCAGAGACTATTGCAAAGCCATGCACAAAGACTATTGCAAAGCAATGCACTGACTATTGCAAAGCAATGCACAGACTATTGCAAAGCAATACAAAGAGACTATTGCAAAGCAATGCACAGACTATTGCAAAGTAATGCACAGAGACTATTGCAAAGCAATGCACAGAGACTATTGCAAAGCAATGCACAGACTATTGCAAACCAATGCATAGAGACTATTGCAAAGCAATGCACAGACTATTGCAAATCAATGCACAGAGACTATTGCAAAGCAATGCACAGAGACGATTGCAAAGCAATGCACAGACTATTGCAAAGCAATGCATAGACTATTGCAAAGCAATGCAGAGAGACTATTGCAAAGCAATGCAGAGATACTATTGCAAAGCAATGCACAGAGACTATTGCAAAGCAATGCACAGACTATTGCAAAGCAATGCACTGAGAATATTGCAAAGCAATGCACAGACTATTGCAAAGCAATGCACAGAGACTATTGCAAAGCAATGCACAGACTATTGCAAAGCAATGCACAAAGATTATTGCAAAGCAATGCACAGACTATTGCAAAGCAACGCGAAGACTATTGCAAAGCAATGCACAGACTATTGCAAAGCAATGCACAAAGACTATTGCAAAGCAATGCACAAAGACTATTGAAAACCAATGTACAGACTAATGCAAAGCAACGCGAAGACTCTTGCAAAGCAATGCACAGAGACTATTGCAAAGCAATGCACGGACTATTGCAAAGAAATGCACAAACTATTGCAAAGCAATGCATAGACTATTGCAAAGCAATGCACAGACTATTGCAATGCAATGCACAAAGACTATTGCAAAGCAATGCACAGACTATTGCAAAGCAATGCACAGACTATTGCAAAGCAATGCACATAGACTATTGAAAACCAATGTACAGACTATTGCAAAGCAACGCAAAGACTATTGCAAAGCAATGCACAGAGACTTTTGCAAAGCAATGCACAGACTATTGCAAAGCAATGCACAGAGACTATTGCAAAGCAATGCACAGACTATTGCATAGCAATGCACAGAGACTTTTGCAAAGCAATGCACAGATTATTGCAAAGCAATGCACAGACTATTGCAAAGCATTGCACAGAGACTATTGCAAAGCAATGCACAGACTATTGCAATGCAATCCACAAAGACTATTGCAAAGCAATGCAAAGACTATTGCAAAGCAATGCACAGACTATTGCAGAGCAATGCAAAGAGATTATTGCAAAGCAATGCACAGAGACTATTGCAAAGCAATGCACAGAGGCTATTGCAAAGCAATCCACAGAGACTATTGCAAAGCAATGCACAGAGACTATTGCAAAGCAATGTACAGACTACTGCAAAGCAATGCAAAGACTATTGCAAAGCAATAAACAGAGACTATTGCAAAGCAATGCACAGACTATTGCAAAGCAATGCACAAAGACTATTGAAAACCAATGTACAGACTATTGCAAAGCAACGCGAAGACTATTGCAAAGCAATGCAGAGACCATTGCAAAGCAATGCACAGACTATTGCAAAGCAATGCACAGAGACTATTGCAAAGCAATGCACAGACTATTGCATAGCAATGCACAGAGACGTTTGCAAAGCAATGCACAGATTATTGCAAAGCAATGCACAGACTATTGCAAAGCAATGCACAGCGACTATTGCAAAGCAATGCACAGACTATTGCAATGCAATTCACAAAGACTATTGCAAAGCAATGCACAGACTATTGCAAAGCAATGCACAGACTATTGCAGAGCAATGCAGGGAGACTATTGCAAAGCAATGCACAGAGACTATTGCAAAGCAATGCACAGAGACTATTGCAAAGCAATGCACAGACTATTATTGCAAAGAAATGCACAGATTATTGCAAAGCAATGCACAGACTATTGCAAAGAAATGCACAAACTATTGCAAAGCAATGCATAGACTATTGCAAAGCAATGCATAGACTATTGCAAAGCAATACACAGAGACTATTGCAAAGCAATGCACAGAGACTATTGCAAAGAAATGCACAGACTATTGCAAAGCAATGCACAGACTATTGCAAAGCAATACACAGTCTATTGCAAAGCAATGCACAGATACTATTGCAAAGCAATGCACAGACTATTGCAAAGCAATGCACAGACTATTGCAAAGCAATGCACAGGGACTATTGCAAAGCAATGCACAGAGACTATTGCAAAGCAATGCACAGACTATTGCAAAGCAACGCACAGAGACTATTGCAAAGCAATGCACAGAGACTATTGCAAAGCAATGCACAGAGACTATTGCAAAGCAATGCACAGACTATTGCAAAGCAATGCACAGAGACTATTGCAAAGCAATGCACAGACTATTGCAAAGAAATGCACAGATTATAGCAAAGCAATGCACAGACTATTGCAAAGCAATGCACAGACAATTGCAAAGCAATGCACAGAGACTATTGCAAAGCAATGCACAGACTATTGCAACCAATGCACAGACTATTGCAAAGCAATGCACAAAGACTATTGCAAAGCAATGCACAGACTATTGCAAAGCAATGCACAGACTATTGCAAAGCAACGCAAAGACTATTGCAAAGCAATGCACAGAGACTATTGCAAAGCAATGCACAGACTATTGCAAAGCAACGTGAACACTATTGCAAAGCAATGCACAGAGACTATTGCAAAGCAATGCACAGACTATTGCAAAGCAATGCAGAGACTATTGCAAAGCCATGCACAAAGACTATTGCAAAGCAATGCACTGACTATTGCAAAGCAATGCACAGACTATTGCAAAGCAATACAAAGAGACTATTGCAAAGCAATGCACAGACTATTGCAAAGTAATGCACAGAGACTATTGCAAAGCAATGCACAGAGACTATTGCAAAGCAATGCACAGACTATTGCAAACCAATGCATAGAGACTATTGCAAAGCAATGCACAGACTATTGCAAATCAATGCACAGAGACTATTGCAAAGCAATGCACAGAGACGATTGCAAAGCAATGCACAGACTATTGCAAAGCAATGCATAGACTATTGCAAAGCAATGCAGAGAGACTATTGCAAAGCAATGCAGAGATACTATTGCAAAGCAATGCACAGAGACTATTGCAAAGCAATGCACAGACTATTGCAAAGCAATGCACTGAGAATATTGCAAAGCAATGCACAGACTATTGCAAAGCAATGCACAGAGACTATTGCAAAGCAATGCACAGACTATTGCAAAGCAATGCACAAAGATTATTGCAAAGCAATGCACAGACTATTGCAAAGCAACGCGAAGACTATTGCAAAGCAATGCACAGACTATTGCAAAGCAATGCACAAAGACTATTGCAAAGCAATGCACAGAATATTGCAAAGCAACGCGAAGACTATTGCAAAGCAATGCACAGAGACTATTGCAAAGCAATGCACAGACTATTGCAAAACAATGCACAGACTATTGCAAAGCAATGCACAGAGACTATTGCAAAGCAATGCACAGACTATTGCAAAGCAATGCACAGATTATTGCAAAGCAATGCACAGACTATTGCAGAGCAATGCAGAGAGACTATTGCAAAGCAATGCACAGACTATTGCAAAGCAATGCACAGAGACAATTGCAAAGCAATGCACAGACTATTGCAAAGCAATGCACAGATTTTGCAAAGCAATTCAGAGAGACTATTGCCCAGCAATGCACAGAGACTATTGCAAAGCAATGCACAGACTATTGCAAAGCAATGCACAGAGAGTATTGCAAAGCAATGCAGAGAGTATTGCAAAGCAATGCGAAGACTATTGCAAAGCAATGCAAAGAGGCTATTGCAAAGCAATGCGCAGACTATTGCAAAGCAATGCACAGAGACTATTGCAAAGCAATGCACAGACTATTGCAATGCAATGCACAAAGACTATTGCAAAGCAATGCACAGACTATTGCAAAGCAATGCACAGACTATTGCAAAGCAATGCACAGAGACTATTGCAAAGCAATGTACATACTATTGCAAAGCAATGCACATACTATTGCAAAGCAATGCACAGACTATTGCAAAGCAATGCGAAGACTATTGCAAAGCAATGCACAGAGACTATTGCAAAGCAATGCGAAGACTATTGCAAAGCAATGCACAGAGACTATTGCAAAGCAATGCACAGATTATTGCAAAGCAATGCACAGACTATTGCAAAGCAATGCACAGATACTATTGCAAAGCAATGCACAGACTATTGCAAAGCAATACACAGAGACTATTGCAAAGCAATGCACAGACTATTGCAAAGCAATGCACAGACTATTGCAAAGCAATGCACAAAGACTACTGCAAAGCAATGCACAGAGACTATTGCAAAGCAATGCACAGAGACTATTGCAAAGCAATGCACAGACTATTGCAACGCAATTCACAGAGACTATTGCAAAGCAATGCACAGACTATTGCAAAGAAATGCACAGACTATTGCAAAGCAATGCACTGAGAATATTGCAAGGCAATGCACAGACTATTGCAAAGCAATGCACAGAGACTATTGCAAAGCAATGCACAGACTATTGCAAAGCAATGCACAAAGATTATTGCAAAGCAATGCACAGACTATTGCAAAGCAACGCGAAGACTATTGCAAAGCAATGCACAGACTATTGTAAAGCAATGCACAAAGACTATTGCAAAGCAATGCACAGAATATTGCAAAGCAACGCGAAGACTATTGCAAAGCAATGCACAGAGACTATTGCAAAGCAATGCACAGACTATTGCAAAGCAATGCACAGACTATTGCAAAGTAATGCACAAAGACTATTGCAAAGCAATGCACAGACTATTGCAAAGCAATGCACAGATTATTGCAAAGCAATGCACAGACTATTGCAGAGCAATGCAGAGAGACTATTGCAAAGCAATGCACAGACTATTGCAAAGCAATGCACAGAGACTATTGCAAAGCAATGCACAGACTATTGCAAAGCAATGCGAAGACTATTGCAAAGCAATGCAAAGAGACTATTGCAAAGCAATGCAAAGAGACTATTGCAAAGCAATGCACAGAGACTATTGCAAAGCAATGCACAGACTATTGCAATGCAATGCACAAAGACTATTGCAAAGCAATGCACAAACTATTGCAAAGCAATGCATAGACTATTGCAAAGCAATGCACAGACTATTGCAATGCAATTCACAAAGACTATTGCAAAGCAATGCACAGACTATTGCAAAGCAATGCACAGACTATTGCAGAGCAATGCAGAGAGACTATTACAAAGCAATGCGCAGAGACTATTGCAAAGCAATGCACAGACTATTGCAAAGCAATGCACAGACTATTGCAAAGCAATGCACAGATTATTGCAAAGCAATGCACAGACTATTGCAAAGCAATGCACAGAGACTATTGCAAATCAATGCACAGACTATTGCAAACCAATGTGAAGACTATTGCAAAGCAATGCACAGACTATTGCAAAGCAATGCGAAGACTATTGCAAAGCAATGCACAGAGACTATTGCAAAGCAATGCGAAGACTATTGCAAAGCAATGCACAGAGACTATTGCAAAGCAATGCACAGATTATTGCAAAGCAATGCACAGACTATTGCAAAGCAATGCACAGATACTATTGCAAAGCAATGCACAGACTATTGCAAAGCAATACACAGAGACTATTGCAAAGCAATGCACAGACTATTGCAAAGCAATGCACAGACTATTGCAAAGCAATGCACAAAGACTACTGCAAAGCAATGCACAGAGACTATTGCAAAGCAATGCACAGAGACTATTGCAAAGCAATGCACAGACTATTGCAACGCAATTCACAGAGACTATTGCAAAGCAATGCACAGACTATTGCAAAGAAATGCACAGACTATTGCAAAGCAATGCACTGAGAATATTGCAAGGCAATGCACAGACTATTGCAAAGCAATGCACAGAGACTATTGCAAAGCAATGCACAGACTATTGCAAAGCAATGCACAAAGATTATTGCAAAGCAATGCACAGACTATTGCAAAGCAACGCGAAGACTATTGCAAAGCAATGCACAGACTATTGTAAAGCAATGCACAAAGACTATTGCAAAGCAATGCACAGAATATTGCAAAGCAACGCGAAGACTATTGCAAAGCAATGCACAGAGACTATTGCAAAGCAATGCACAGACTATTGCAAAGCAATGCACAGACTATTGCAAAGTAATGCACAAAGACTATTGCAAAGCAATGCACAGACTATTGCAAAGCAATGCACAGATTATTGCAAAGCAATGCACAGACTATTGCAGAGCAATGCAGAGAGACTATTGCAAAGCAATGCACAGACTATTGCAAAGCAATGCACAGAGACTATTGCAAAGCAATGCACAGACTATTGCAAAGCAATGCGAAGACTATTGCAAAGCAATGCAAAGAGACTATTGCAAAGCAATGCAAAGAGACTATTGCAAAGCAATGCACAGAGACTATTGCAAAGCAATGCACAGACTATTGCAATGCAATGCACAAAGACTATTGCAAAGCAATGCACAAACTATTGCAAAGCAATGCATAGACTATTGCAAAGCAATGCACAGACTATTGCAATGCAATTCACAAAGACTATTGCAAAGCAATGCACAGACTATTGCAAAGCAATGCACAGACTATTGCAGAGCAATGCAGAGAGACTATTACAAAGCAATGCGCAGAGACTATTGCAAAGCAATGCACAGACTATTGCAAAGCAATGCACAGACTATTGCAAAGCAATGCACAGATTATTGCAAAGCAATGCACAGACTATTGCAAAGCAATGCACAGAGACTATTGCAAATCAATGCACAGACTATTGCAAAGCAATGTGAAGACTATTGCAAAGCTATGCACAGAGACTATTGCAAAGCAATGCACAAAGACTTGCAAAGCAATGCACAGACTATTGCAAAGAAATGCACAAACTATTGCAAAGCAATGCATAGACTATTGCAAAGCAATACACAGAGACTATTGCAAAGCAATGCACGGACTATTGCAAAGCAATGCACGGACTATTGCAAAGAAATGCACAAACTATTGCAAAGCAATGCATAGACTATTGCAAAGCAATACACAGAGACTATTGCAAAGCAATGTACAGAGACTATTGCAAAGAAATGCACAGACTATTGAAAATCAATGCACAGACTATTGCAAAGCAATACACAGACTATTGCAAAGCAATGCACAAACTATTGCAATGCAATGCATAAAGACTATTGCAAAGCAATGCACAGACTATTGCAAAGCAATGCACAGACTATTGCAAAGCAATGCACAAAGACTATTGCAAAGCAATGCACAGACTATTGCAAAGCAATGCACAGAGACTATTGCAAAGCAATGCACAGACTATTGCATAGCAATGCACAGACTATTGCAAAGCAATGCACAGAGACTATTGCAAAGCAATGCACAGACTATTGCATAGCAATGCACAGAGACTTTTGCAAAGCAATGCACAGATTATTGCAAAGTAATGCACAGACTATTGCAAAGCAATGCACAGAGACTATTGCAAAGCAATGCACAGACTATTGCAATGCAATTCACAAAGACTATTGCAAAGCAATGCAAAGACTATTGCAAAGCAATGCACAGACTATTGCAGAGCAATGCAAAGAGATTATTGCAAAGCAATGCACAGAGACTATTGCAAAGCAATGCACAGAGACTATTGCAAAGCAATGCACAAACTATTGTAAAGCAATGCATAGAGACTATTGCAAAGCAATGCACAGATTATTGCAAAGCAATGCACAGACTATTGCAAAGCAATGCACAGAGACTATTGCAAAGCAGTGCACAGACTATTGCAATGCACAGACTATTGCAAAGCAATGCACAAAGGCTATTGCAAATCAATGCACAGACTAATGCAAAGCAATGCACAAAGGCTATTGCAAAGCAATGCACAGAGACTATTGCAAAGCAATGCACAGACTATTGCAAAGCAATGCACAAAGACTATTGAAAACCAATGTACAGACTATTGCAAAGCAACGCGAAGACTATTGCAAAGCAATGCAGAGACCATTGCAAAGCAATGCACAGACTATTGCAAAGCAATGCACAGAGACTATTGCAAAGCAATGCACAGACTATTGCATAGCAATGCACAGAGACGTTTGCAAAGCAATGCACAGATTATTGCAAAGCAATGCACAGACTATTGCAAAGCAATGCACAGCGACTATTGCAAAGCAATGCACAGACTATTGCAATGCAATTCACAAAGACTATTGCAAAGCAATGCACAGACTATTGCAAAGCAATGCACAGACTATTGCAGAGCAATGCAGGGAGACTATTGCAAAGCAATGCACAGAGACTATTGCAAAGCAATGCACAGAGACTATTGCAAAGCAATGCACAGACTATTATTGCAAAGCAATGCACACATTATTGCAAAGCAATGCACAGACTATTGCAAAGAAATGCACAAACTATTGCAAAGCAATGCATAGACTATTGCAAAGCAATGCATAGACTATTGCAAAGCAATACACAGAGACTATTGCAAAGCAATGCACAGAGACTATTGCAAAGAAATGCACAGACTATTGCAAAGCAATGCACAGACTATTGCAAAGCAATACACAGTCTATTGCAAAGCAATGCACAGACTATTGCAATGCAATGCACAAAGACTATTGCAAAGCAATGCACAGACTATTGCAAAGCAATGCACAGACTATTGCAAAGCAATGCACAAAGACTATTGAAAACCAATGTACAGACTATTGCAAAGCAACGCGAAGACTCTTGCAAAGCAATGCACAGAGACTATTGCAAAGCAATGCACGGACTATTGCAAAGAAATGCACAAACTATTGCAAAGCAATGCATAGACTATTGCAAAGCAATGCACAGACTATTGCAATGCAATGCACAAAGACTATTGCAAAGCAATGCACAGACTATTGCAAAGCAATGCACAGACTATTGCAAAGCAATGCACATAGACTATTGAAAACCAATGTACAGACTATTGCAAAGCAACGCGAAGACTATTGCAAAGCAATGCACAGAGACTATTGCAAAGCAATGCACAGACTATTGCAAAGCAATGCACAGAGACTATTGCAAAGCAATGCACAGACTATTGCATAGCAATGCACAGAGACTTTTGCAAAGCAATGCACAGATTATTGCAAAGCAATGCACAGACTATTGCAAAGCATTGCACAGAGACTATTGCAAAGCAATGCACAGACTATTGCAATGCAATCCACAAAGACTATTGCAAAGCAATGCAAAGACTATTGCAAAGCAATGCACAGACTATTGCAGAGCAATGCAAAGAGATTATTGCAAAGCAATGCACAGAGACTATTGCAAAGCAATGCACAGAGACTATTGCAAAGCAATGCACAGAGACTATTGCAAAGCAATCCACAGAGACTATTGCAAAGCAATGCACAGAGACTATTGCAAAGCAATGTACAGACTACTGCAAAGCAATGCAAAGACTACTGCAAAGCAATAAACAGAGACTATTGCAAAGCAATGCACAGACTATTGCAAAGCAATGCACAAAGACTATTGAAAACCAATGTACAGACTATTGCAAAGCAACGCAAAGACTATTGCAAAGCAATGCAGAGACCATTGCAAAGCAATGCACAGACTATTGCAAAGCAATGCACAGAGACTATTGCAAAGCAATGCACAGACTATTGCATAGCAATGCACAGAGACGTTTGCAAAGCAATGCACAGATTATTGCAAAGCAATGCACAGACTATTGCAAAGCAATGCACAGCGACTATTGCAAAGCAATGCACAGACTATTGCAATGCAATTCACAAAGACTATTGCAAAGCAATGCACAGACTATTGCAAAGCAATGCACAGACTATTGCAGAGCAATGCAGGGAGACTATTGCAAAGCAATGCACAGAGACTATTGCAAAGCAATGCACAGAGACTATTGCAAAGCAATGCACAGACTATTATTGCAAAGAAATGCACAGATTATTGCAAAGCAATGCACAGACTATTGCAAAGAAATGCACAAACTATTGCAAAGCAATGCATAGACTATTGCAAAGCAATGCATAGACTATTGCAAAGCAATACACAGAGACTATTGCAAAGCAATGCACAGAGACTATTGCAAAGAAATGCACAGACTATTGCAAAGCAATGCACAGACTATTGCAAAGCAATACACAGTCTATTGCAAAGCAATGCACAGATACTATTGCAAAGCAATGCACAGACTATTGCAAAGCAATACACAGAGACTATTGCAAAGCAATGCACAGACTATTGCAAAGCAATGCACAGACTATTGCAAAGCAATGCACAAAGACTACTGCAAAGCAATGCACAGAGACTATTGCAAAGCAATGCACAGAGACTATTGCAAAGCAATGCACAGACTATTGCAACGCAATTCACAGAGACTATTGCAAAGCAATGCACAGACTATTGCAAAGAAATGCACAGACTATTGCAAAGCAATGCACTGAGAATATTGCAAGGCAATGCACAGACTATTGCAAAGCAATGCACAGAGACTATTGCAAAGCAATGCACAGACTATTGCAAAGCAATGCACAAAGATTATTGCAAAGCAATGCACAGACTATTGCAAAGCAACGCGAAGACTGTTGCAAAGCAATGCACAGACTATTGTAAAGCAATGCACAAAGACTATTGCAAAGCAATGCACAGAATATTGCAAAGCAACGCGAAGACTATTGCAAAGCAATGCACAGAGACTATTGCAAAGCAATGCACAGACTATTGCAAAGCAATGCACAGACTATTGCAAAGTAATGCACAAAGACTATTGCAAAGCAATGCACAGACTATTGCAAAGCAATGCACAGATTATTGCAAAGCAATGCACAGACTATTGCAGAGCAATGCAGAGAGACTATTGCAAAGCAATGCACAGACTATTGCAAAGCAATGCACAGAGACTATTGCAAAGCAATGCACAGACTATTGCATAGCAATGCACAGAGACTTTTGCAAAGCAATGCACAGATTATTGCAAAGTAATGCACAGACTATTGCAAAGCAATGCACAGAGACTATTGCAAAGCAATGCACAGACTATTGCAATGCAATTCACAAAGACTATTGCAAAGCAATGCAAAGACTATTGCAAAGCAATGCACAGACTATTGCAGAGCAATGCAAAGAGATTATTGCAAAGCAATGCACAGAGACTATTGCAAAGCAATGCACAGAGACTATTGCAAAGCAATGCACAAACTATTGTAAAGCAATGCATAGAGACTTTTGCAAAGCAATGCACAGATTATTGCAAAGCAATGCACAGACTATTGCAAAGCAATGCACAGAGACTATTGCAAAGCAGTGCACAGACTATTGCAATGCACAGACTATTGCAAAGCAATGCACAAAGGCTATTGCAAATCAATGCACAGACTATTGCAAAGCAATGCACAAAGGCTATTGCAAAGCAATGCACAGAGACTATTGCAAAGCAATGCACAGACTATTGCAAAGCAATGCACAAAGACTATTGAAAACCAATGTACAGACTATTGCAAAGCAACGCGAAGACTATTGCAAAGCAATGCAGAGACCATTGCAAAGCAATGCACAGACTATTGCAAAGCAATGCACAGAGACTATTGCAAAGCAATGCACAGACTATTGCATAGCAATGCACAGAGACGTTTGCAAAGCAATGCACAGATTATTGCAAAGCAATGCACAGACTATTGCAAAGCAATGCACAGCGACTATTGCAAAGCAATGCACAGACTATTGCAATGCAATTCACAAAGACTATTGCAAAGCAATGCACAGACTATTGCAAAGCAATGCACAGACTATTGCAGAGCAATGCAGGGAGACTATTGCAAAGCAATGCACAGAGACTATTGCAAAGCAATGCACAGAGACTATTGCAAAGCAATGCACAGACTATTATTGCAAAGCAATGCACACATTATTGCAAAGCAATGCACAGACTATTGCAAAGAAATGCACAAACTATTGCAAAGCAATGCATAGACTATTGCAAAGCAATGCATAGACTATTGCAAAGCAATACACAGAGACTATTGCAAAGCAATGCACAGAGACTATTGCAAAGAAATGCACAGACTATTGCAAAGCAATGCACAGACTATTGCAAAGCAATACACAGTCTATTGCAAAGCAATGCACAGACTATTGCAATGCAATGCACAAAGACTATTGCAAAGCAATGCACAGACTATTGCAAAGCAATGCACAGACTATTGCAAAGCAATGCACAAAGACTATTGAAAACCAATGTACAGACTATTGCAAAGCAACGCGAAGACTCTTGCAAAGCAATGCACAGAGACTATTGCAAAGCAATGCACGGACTATTGCAAAGAAATGCACAAACTATTGCAAAGCAATGCATAGACTATTGCAAAGCAATGCACAGACTATTGCAATGCAATGCACAAAGACTATTGCAAAGCAATGCACAGACTATTGCAAAGCAATGCACAGACTATTGCAAAGCAATGCACATAGACTATTGAAAACCAATGTACAGACTATTGCAAAGCAACGCGAAGACTATTGCAAAGCAATGCACAGAGACTATTGCAAAGCAATGCACAGACTATTGCAAAGCAATGCACAGAGACTATTGCAAAGCAATGCACAGACTATTGCATAGCAATGCACAGAGACTTTTGCAAAGCAATGCACAGATTATTGCAAAGCAATGCACAGACTATTGCAAAGCATTGCACAGAGACTATTGCAAAGCAATGCACAGACTATTGCAATGCAATCCACAAAGACTATTGCAAAGCAATGCAAAGACTATTGCAAAGCAATGCACAGACTATTGCAGAGCAATGCAAAGAGATTATTGCAAAGCAATGCACAGAGACTATTGCAAAGCAATGCACAGAGACTATTGCAAAGCAATCCACAGAGACTATTGCAAAGCAATGCACAGAGACTATTGCAAAGCAATGTACAGACTACTGCAAAGCAATGCAAAGACTACTGCAAAGCAATAAACAGAGACTATTGCAAACCAATGCACAGACTATTGCAAAGCAATGCACAAAGACTATTGAAAACCAATGTACAGACTATTGCAAAGCAACGCGAAGACTATTGCAAAGCAATGCAGAGACCATTGCAAAGCAATGCACAGACTATTGCAAAGCAATGCACAGAGACTATTGCAAAGCAATGCACAGACTATTGCATAGCAATGCACAGAGACGTTTGCAAAGCAATGCACAGATTATTGCAAAGCAATGCACAGACTATTGCAAAGCAATGCACAGCGACTATTGCAAAGCAATGCACAGACTATTGCAATGCAATTCACAAAGACTATTGCAAAGCAATGCACAGACTATTGCAAAGCAATGCACAGACTATTGCAAAGCAATGCACAGACTATTGCAAAGCAATGCACAGACTATTGCAAAGCAACGCGAAGACTATTGCAAAGCAATGCAGAGACCATTGCAAAGCAATGCACAGACTATTGCAAAGCAATGCACAGAGACTATTGCAAAGCAATGCACAGACTATTGCATAGCAATGCACAGAGACGTTTGCAAAGCAATGCATAGATTATTGCAAAGCAATGCACAGACTATTGCAAAGCAATGCACAGCGACTATTGCAAAGCAATGCACAGACTATTGCAATGTAATTCACAAAGACTATTGCAAAGCAATGCACAGACTATTGCAAAGCAATGCACAGACTATTGCAGAGCAATGCAGGGAGACTATTGCAAAGCAATGCACAGAGACTATTGCAAAGCAATGCACAGAGACTATTGCAAAGCAATGCACGGACTATTGCAAAGAAATGCACAAACTATTGCAAAGCAATGCATAGACTATTGCAAAGCAATGCACAGACTATTGCAATGCAATGCACAAAGACTATTGCAAAGCAATGCACAGACTATTGCAAAGCAATGCACAGACTATTGCAAAGCAATGCACATAGACTATTGAAAACCAATGTACAGACTATTGCAAAGCAACGCGAAGACTATTGCAAAGCAATGCACAGAGACTATTGCAAAGCAATGCACAGACTATTGCAAAGCAATGCACAGAGACTATTGCAAAGCAATGCACAGACTATTGCATAGCAATGCACAGAGACTTTTGCAAAGCAATGCACAGATTATTGCAAAGCAATGCACAGACTATTGCAAAGCATTGCACAGAGACTATTGCAAAGCAATGCACAGACTATTGCAATGCAATCCACAAAGACTATTGCAAAGCAATGCAAAGACTATTGCAAAGCAATGCACAGACTATTGCAGAGCAATGCAAAGAGATTATTGCAAAGCAATGCACAGAGACTATTGCAAAGCAATGCACAGAGACTATTGCAAAGCAATGCACAGAGACTATTGCAAAGCAATCCACAGAGACTATTGCAAAGCAATGCACAGAGACTATTGCAAAGCAATGTACAGACTACTGCAAAGCAATGCAAAGACTACTGCAAAGCAATAAACAGAGACTATTGCAAAGCAATGCACAGACTATTGCAAAGCAATGCACAAAGACTATTGAAAACCAATGTACAGACTATTGCAAAGCAACGCAAAGACTATTGCAAAGCAATGCAGAGACCATTGCAAAGCAATGCACAGACTATTGCAAAGCAATGCACAGAGACTATTGCAAAGCAATGCACAGACTATTGCATAGCAATGCACAGAGACGTTTGCAAAGCAATGCACAGATTATTGCAAAGCAATGCACAGACTATTGCAAAGCAATGCACAGCGACTATTGCAAAGCAATGCACAGACTATTGCAATGCAATTCACAAAGACTATTGCAAAGCAATGCACAGACTATTGCAAAGCAATGCACAGACTATTGCAGAGCAATGCAGGGAGACTATTGCAAAGCAATGCACAGAGACTATTGCAAAGCAATGCACAGAGACTATTGCAAAGCAATGCACAGACTATTATTGCAAAGAAATGCACAGATTATTGCAAAGCAATGCACAGACTATTGCAAAGAAATGCACAAACTATTGCAAAGCAATGCATAGACTATTGCAAAGCAATGCATAGACTATTGCAAAGCAATACACAGAGACTATTGCAAAGCAATGCACAGAGACTATTGCAAAGAAATGCACAGACTATTGCAAAGCAATGCACAGACTATTGCAAAGCAATACACAGTCTATTGCAAAGCAATGCACAGATACTATTGCAAAGCAATGCACAGACTATTGCAAAGCAATACACAGAGACTATTGCAAAGCAATGCACAGACTATTGCAAAGCAATGCACAGACTATTGCAAAGCAATGCACAAAGACTACTGCAAAGCAATGCACAGAGACTATTGCAAAGCAATGCACAGAGACTATTGCAAAGCAATGCACAGACTATTGCAACGCAATTCACAGAGACTATTGCAAAGCAATGCACAGACTATTGCAAAGAAATGCACAGACTATTGCAAAGCAATGCACTGAGAATATTGCAAGGCAATGCACAGACTATTGCAAAGCAATGCACAGAGACTATTGCAAAGCAATGCACAGACTATTGCAAAGCAATGCACAAAGATTATTGCAAAGCAATGCACAGACTATTGCAAAGCAACGCGAAGACTGTTGCAAAGCAATGCACAGACTATTGTAAAGCAATGCACAAAGACTATTGCAAAGCAATGCACAGAATATTGCAAAGCAACGCGAAGACTATTGCAAAGCAATGCACAGAGACTATTGCAAAGCAATGCACAGACTATTGCAAAGCAATGCACAGACTATTGCAAAGTAATGCACAAAGACTATTGCAAAGCAATGCACAGACTATTGCAAAGCAATGCACAGATTATTGCAAAGCAATGCACAGACTATTGCAGAGCAATGCAGAGAGACTATTGCAAAGCAATGCACAGACTATTGCAAAGCAATGCACAGAGACTATTGCAAAGCAATGCACAGACTATTGCATAGCAATGCACAGAGACTTTTGCAAAGCAATGCACAGATTATTGCAAAGTAATGCACAGACTATTGCAAAGCAATGCACAGAGACTATTGCAAAGCAATGCACAGACTATTGCAATGCAATTCACAAAGACTATTGCAAAGCAATGCAAAGACTATTGCAAAGCAATGCACAGACTATTGCAGAGCAATGCAAAGAGATTATTGCAAAGCAATGCACAGAGACTATTGCAAAGCAATGCACAGAGACTATTGCAAAGCAATGCACAAACTATTGTAAAGCAATGCATAGAGACTTTTGCAAAGCAATGCACAGATTATTGCAAAGCAATGCACAGACTATTGCAAAGCAATGCACAGAGACTATTGCAAAGCAGTGCACAGACTATTGCAATGCACAGACTATTGCAAAGCAATGCACAAAGGCTATTGCAAATCAATGCACAGACTATTGCAAAGCAATGCACAAAGGCTATTGCAAAGCAATGCACAGAGACTATTGCAAAGCAATGCACAGACTATTGCAAAGCAATGCACAAAGACTATTGAAAACCAATGTACAGACTATTGCAAAGCAACGCGAAGACTATTGCAAAGCAATGCAGAGACCATTGCAAAGCAATGCACAGACTATTGCAAAGCAATGCACAGAGACTATTGCAAAGCAATGCACAGACTATTGCATAGCAATGCACAGAGACGTTTGCAAAGCAATGCACAGATTATTGCAAAGCAATGCACAGACTATTGCAAAGCAATGCACAGCGACTATTGCAAAGCAATGCACAGACTATTGCAATGCAATTCACAAAGACTATTGCAAAGCAATGCACAGACTATTGCAAAGCAATGCACAGACTATTGCAGAGCAATGCAGGGAGACTATTGCAAAGCAATGCACAGAGACTATTGCAAAGCAATGCACAGAGACTATTGCAAAGCAATGCACAGACTATTATTGCAAAGCAATGCACACATTATTGCAAAGCAATGCACAGACTATTGCAAAGAAATGCACAAACTATTGCAAAGCAATGCATAGACTATTGCAAAGCAATGCATAGACTATTGCAAAGCAATACACAGAGACTATTGCAAAGCAATGCACAGAGACTATTGCAAAGAAATGCACAGACTATTGCAAAGCAATGCACAGACTATTGCAAAGCAATACACAGTCTATTGCAAAGCAATGCACAGACTATTGCAATGCAATGCACAAAGACTATTGCAAAGCAATGCACAGACTATTGCAAAGCAATGCACAGACTATTGCAAAGCAATGCACAAAGACTATTGAAAACCAATGTACAGACTATTGCAAAGCAACGCGAAGACTCTTGCAAAGCAATGCACAGAGACTATTGCAAAGCAATGCACGGACTATTGCAAAGAAATGCACAAACTATTGCAAAGCAATGCATAGACTATTGCAAAGCAATGCACAGACTATTGCAATGCAATGCACAAAGACTATTGCAAAGCAATGCACAGACTATTGCAAAGCAATGCACAGACTATTGCAAAGCAATGCACATAGACTATTGAAAACCAATGTACAGACTATTGCAAAGCAACGCGAAGACTATTGCAAAGCAATGCACAGAGACTATTGCAAAGCAATGCACAGACTATTGCAAAGCAATGCACAGAGACTATTGCAAAGCAATGCACAGACTATTGCATAGCAATGCACAGAGACTTTTGCAAAGCAATGCACAGATTATTGCAAAGCAATGCACAGACTATTGCAAAGCATTGCACAGAGACTATTGCAAAGCAATGCACAGACTATTGCAATGCAATCCACAAAGACTATTGCAAAGCAATGCAAAGACTATTGCAAAGCAATGCACAGACTATTGCAGAGCAATGCAAAGAGATTATTGCAAAGCAATGCACAGAGACTATTGCAAAGCAATGCACAGAGACTATTGCAAAGCAATCCACAGAGACTATTGCAAAGCAATGCACAGAGACTATTGCAAAGCAATGTACAGACTACTGCAAAGCAATGCAAAGACTACTGCAAAGCAATAAACAGAGACTATTGCAAACCAATGCACAGACTATTGCAAAGCAATGCACAAAGACTATTGAAAACCAATGTACAGACTATTGCAAAGCAACGCGAAGACTATTGCAAAGCAATGCAGAGACCATTGCAAAGCAATGCACAGACTATTGCAAAGCAATGCACAGAGACTATTGCAAAGCAATGCACAGACTATTGCATAGCAATGCACAGAGACGTTTGCAAAGCAATGCACAGATTATTGCAAAGCAATGCACAGACTATTGCAAAGCAATGCACAGCGACTATTGCAAAGCAATGCACAGACTATTGCAATGCAATTCACAAAGACTATTGCAAAGCAATGCACAGACTATTGCAAAGCAATGCACAGACTATTGCAAAGCAATGCACAGACTATTGCAAAGCAATGCACAGACTATTGCAAAGCAACGCGAAGACTATTGCAAAGCAATGCAGAGACCATTGCAAAGCAATGCACAGACTATTGCAAAGCAATGCACAGAGACTATTGCAAAGCAATGCACAGACTATTGCATAGCAATGCACAGAGACGTTTGCAAAGCAATGCATAGATTATTGCAAAGCAATGCACAGACTATTGCAAAGCAATGCACAGCGACTATTGCAAAGCAATGCACAGACTATTGCAATGTAATTCACAAAGACTATTGCAAAGCAATGCACAGACTATTGCAAAGCAATGCACAGACTATTGCAGAGCAATGCAGGGAGACTATTGCAAAGCAATGCACAGAGACTATTGCAAAGCAATGCACAGAGACTATTGCAAAGCAATGCACAGACTATTATTGCAAAGCAATGCACAGATTATTGCAAAGCAATGCACAGACTATTGCAAAGAAATGCACAAACTATTGCAAAGCAATGCATAGACTATTGCAAAGCAATGCATAGACTATTGCAAAGCAATACACAGAGACTATTGCAAAGCAATGCACAGAGACTATTGCAAAGAAATGCACAGACTATTGCAAAGCAATGCACAGACTATTGCAAAGCAATACACAGTCTATTGCAAAGCAATGCACAGACTATTGCAATGCAATGCACAAAGACTATTGCAAAGCAATGCACAGACTATTGCAAAGCAATGCACAGACTATTGCAAAGCAATGCACAAAGACTATTGAAAACCAATGTACAGACTATTGCAAAGCAACGCGAAGACTCTTGCAAAGCAATGCACAGAGACTATTGCAAAGCAATGCACGGACTATTGCAAAGAAATGCACAAACTATTGCAAAGCAATGCATAGACTATTGCAAAGCAATGCACAGACTATTGCAATGCAATGCACAAAGACTATTGCAAAGCAATGCACAGACTATTGCAAAGCAATGCACAGACTATTGCAAAGCAATGCACATAGACTATTGAAAACCAATGTACAGACTATTGCAAAGCAACGCGAAGACTATTGCAAAGCAATGCACAGAGACTATTGCAAAGCAATGCACAGACTATTGCAAAGCAATGCACAGAGACTATTGCAAAGCAATGCACAGACTATTGCATAGCAATGCACAGAGACTTTTGCAAAGCAATGCACAGATTATTGCAAAGCAATGCACAGACTATTGCAAAGCATTGCACAGAGACTATTGCAAAGCAATGCACAGACTATTGCAATGCAATCCACAAAGACTATTGCAAAGCAATGCAAAGACTATTGCAAAGCAATGCACAGACTATTGCAGAGCAATGCAAAGAGATTATTGCAAAGCAATGCACAGAGACTATTGCAAAGCAATGCACAGAGACTATTGCAAAGCAATCCACAGAGACTATTGCAAAGCAATGCACAGAGACTATTGCAAAGCAATGTACAGACTACTGCAAAGCAATGCAAAGACTATTGCAAAGCAATAAACAGAGACTATTGCAAAGCAATGCACAGACTATTGCAAAGCAATGCACAAAGACTATTGAAAACCAATGTACAGAGACTATTGCAGAGCAATGCACAGAGACTATTGCAAAGCAATGTACAGACTACTGCAAAGCAATGCAAAGACTATTGCAAAGCAATAAACAGAGACTATTGCAAAGCAATGCACAGACTATTGCAAATCAATGTACAGACTATTGCATAGCAATGCACTGACTATTGCAAAGCAATGCACAATGCACAGACTATTGCAAAGCAATGCACATACTATTGCAAAGCGATGCACAGACTTTTGTAAAGCAATACACAGAGACTATTGCAAAGCAATGCACAGAGACTATTGCAAAGCAATGCACAGACTATTGCAAAGCAATGCACAATGCACAGACTATTGCAAAGCAATGCACAGACTATTGCAAAGCAATTCACAGAGACTATTGCAAAGCAATGCACAGAGACTATTGCAAAGCAATGCACAGACTATTGCAAAGCAATGCACAGAGACTATTGCAAAGCAATGCACAAAGACTATTGCAAAGCAATGCACAGAGATTATTGCAAAGCAATGCACAGACTACTGCAAAGCAATGCACAGAGACTATTGCAAAGCAATGCACAGACTATTGCAATGCAATTCACAAAGACTATTGCAAAGCAATGCACAGACTATTGCAAAGCAATGCACAGACTATTGCAGAGCAATGCAGAGAGACTATTACAAAGCAATGCACAGAGACTATTGCAAAGCAATGCACAGAGACTATTGCAAAGCAGTGCACAGACTATTGCAAAGCAATGCACTGAGACTATTGCAAATCAATGCACAGACTATTGCAAAACAATGTGAAGACTATTGCAAAGCAATGCACAGAGACTATTGCAAAGCAATGCGCAGAGACTTGCAAAGCAATGCACAGACTATTGCAAAGCAATACACAGAGACTATTGCAAAGCAATACACAGAGACTATTGCAAAGCAATGCACAGAGACTATTGCAAAGCAATGCACAGACTATTGCAAAGCAATACACAGACTATTGTTGCAAAGCAATGCACAAAGACTATTGAAAACCAATGTACAGACTATTGCAAAGCAAAGCGAAGACTATTGCAAAGCAATGCACAGACTATTGCAAAGCAATGCACAGAGACTATTGCAAAGCAATGCACAGACTATTGCAATGCAATTCACAAAGACTATTGCAAAGCAATGCACAGACTATTGCAAAGCAATGCACAGACTATTGCAAAGCAATGCACAGGGACTATTGCAAAGCAATGCACAGAGACTATTGCAAAGCAATGCACAGACTATTGCAAAGCAACGGACAGAGACTATTGCAAAGCAATGCACAGAGACTATTGCAAAGCAATGCACAGAGACTATTGCAAAGCAATGCACAGACTATTGCAAAGCAATGCACAGAGACTATTGCAAAGCAATGCACAGACTATTGCAAAGAAATGCACAGATTATAGCAAAGCAATGCACAGACTATTGCAAAGCAATGCACAGACTATTGCAAAGCAATGCACAGAGACTATTGCAAAGCAATGCACAGACTATTGCCACCAATGCACAGACTATTGCAAAGCAATGCACAAAGACTATTGCAAAGCAATGCACAGACTATTGCAAAGCAATGCACAGACTATTGCAAAGCAACGCAAAGACTATTGCAAAGCAATGCACAGAGACTATTGCAAAGCAATGCACAGACTATTGCAAAGCAACGCGAACACTATTGCAAAGCAATGCACAGAGACTATTGCAAAGCAATGCACAGACTATTGCAAAGCAATGCACAGACTATTGCAAAGCAATACACAGAGACTATTGCAAAGCAATGCAGAGACTATTGCAAAGCCATGCACAAAGACTATTGCAAAGCAATGCACTGACTATTGCAAAGCAATGAACAGACTATTGCAAAGCAATACAAAGAGACTATTGCAAAGCAATGCACAGACTATTGCAAAGTAATGCACAGAGACTATTGCAAAGCAATGCACAGAGACTATTGCAAAGCAATGCACAGACTATTGCAAACCAATGCACAGAGACTATTGCAAAGCAATGCACAGACTATTGCAAATCAATGCACAGAGACTATTGCAAAGCAATGCACAGAGACGATTGCAAAGCAATGCACAGACTATTGCAAAGCAATGCATAGACTATTGCAAAGCAATGCAGAGAGACTATTGCAAAGCAATGCAGAGATACTATTGCAAAGCAATGCACAGAGACTATTGCAAAGCAATGCACAGACTATTGCAAAGCAATGCACTGAGAATATTGCAAAGCAATGCACAGACTATTGCAAAGCAATGCACAGAGACTATTGCAAAGCAATGCACAGACTATTGCAAAGCAATGCACAAAGATTATTGCAAAGCAATGCACAGACTATTGCAAAGCAACGCGAAGACTATTGCAAAGCAATGCACAGACTATTGCAAAGCAATGCACAAAGACTATTGCAAAGCAATGCACAGAATATTGCAAAGCAACGCGAAGACTATTGCAAAGCAATGCACAGAGACTATTGCAAAGCAATGCACAGACTATTGCAAAGCAATGCACAGACTATTGCAAAGCAATGCACAGAGACTATTGCAAAGCAATGCACAGACTATTGCAAAGCAATGCACAGATTATTGCAAAGCAATGCACAGACTATTGCAGAGCAATGCAGAGAGACTATTGCAAAGCAATGCACAGACTATTGCAAAGCAATGCACAGAGACTATTGCAAAGCAATGCACAGACTATTGCAAAGCAATGCACAGATTTTGCAAAGCAATTCAGAGAGACTATTGCCCAGCAATGCACAGAGACTATTGCAAAGCAATGCACAGACTATTGCAAAGCAATGCACAGAGAGTATTGCAAAGCAATGCAGAGAGTATTGCAAAGCAATGTGAAGACTATTGCAAAGCAATGCAAAGAGGCTATTGCAAAGCAATGCGCAGACTATTGCAAAGCAATGCACAGATACTATTGCAAAGCAATGCACAGACTATTGCAATGCAATGCACAAAGACTATTGCAAAGCAATGCACAGACTATTGCAAAGCAATGCACAGACTATTGCAAAGCAATGCACAGAGACTATTGCAAAGCAATGTACATACTATTGCAAAGCAATGCACATACTATTGCAAAGCAATGCACAGACTTTTGCAAAGCAATGCGAAGACTATTGCAAAGCAATGCACAGAGACTATTGCAAAGCAATGCGAAGACTATTGCAAAGCAATGCACAGAGACTATTGCAAAGCAATGCACAGATTATTGCAAAGCAATGCACAGACTATTGCAAAGCAATGCACAGACTATTGCAAAGCAATGCACAAAGACTACTGCAAAGCAATGCACAGAGACTATTGCAAAGCAATGCACAAAGACTATTGCAAAGCAATGCACAGACTATTGCAACGCAATTCACAGAGACTATTGCAAAGCAATGCACAGACTATTGCAAAGAAATGCACAGACTATTGCAAAGCAATGCACTGAGAATATTGCAAAGCAATGCACAGACTATTGCAAAGCAATGCACAGAGACTATTGCAAAGCAATGCACAGACTATTGCAAAGCAATGCACAAAGATTATTACAAAGCAATGCACAGACTATTGCAAAGCAACGCGAAGACTATTGCAAAGCAATGCACAGACTATTGCAAAGCAATGCACAAAGACTATTGCAATGCAATGCACAGAATATTGCAAAGCAACGCGAAGACTATTGCAAAGCAATGCACAGAGACTATTGCAAAGCAATGCACAGACTATTGCAAAGCAATGCACAGACTATTGCAAAGCAATGCACAAAGACTATTGCAAAGCAATGCACAGACTATTGCAAAGCAATGCACAGATTATTGCAAAGCAATGCACAGACTATTGCAGAGCAATGCAGAGAGACTATTGCAAAGCAATGCACAGACTATTGCAAAGCAATGCACAGAGACTATTGCAAAGCAATGCACAGACTATTGCAAAGCAATGCGAAGACTATTGCAAAGCAATGCAAAGAGACTATTGCAAAGCAATGCAAAGAGACTATTGCAAAGCAATGCACAGAGACTATTGCAAAGCAATGCACAGACTATTGCAATGCAATGCACAAAGACTATTGCAAAGCAATGCACAGACTATTGCAAAGCAATGCACAGACTATTGCAAAGCAATGCACAGAGACTATTGCAAAGCAATGCACATACTATTGCAAAGCAATGCACATACTATTGCAAAGCAATGCACAGACTATTGCAAAGCAATGCGAAGACTATTGCAAAGCAATGCACAGAGACTATTGCAAAGCAATGCGAAGACTATTGCAAAGCAATGCACAGAGACTATTGCAAAGCAATGCACAGAGACTATTGCAAAGCAATGCACAGACTATTGCAAAGCAATGCGAAGACTATTGCAAAGCAATGCAAAGAGACTATTGCAAAGCAATGCAAAGAGACTATTGCAAAGCAATGCACAGAGACTATTGCAAAGCAATGCACAGACTATTGCAATGCAATGCACAAAGACTATTGCAAAGCAATGCACAGACTATTGCAAAGCAATGCACAGACTATTGCAAAGCAATGCACAGAGACTATTGCAAAGCAATGCACATACTATTGCAAAGCAATGCACATACTATTGCAAAGCAATGCACAGACTATTGCAAAGCAATGCGAAGACTATTGCAAAGCAATGCACAGAGACTATTGCAAAGCAATGCGAAGACTATTGCAAAGCAATGCACAGAAACTATTGCAAAGCAATGCACAGAGACTATTGCAAAGCAATGCACAGACTATTGCAAAGCAATGCACAGATTGTGCACAGCAATGCAGAGAGACTATTGCCCAGCAATGCACAGAGACTATTGCAAAGCAATACACAGAGACTATTGCAAAGCAATGCACAGACTATTGCAAAGCAATGTACAGACTATTGCAAAGCAATGCACAGAGACTATTGCAAAGCAATGCACAGACTATTGCAAAGCAATGCACAGACTATTGCAAAGCAATGCACAGACTATTGCAAAGCAATGCACAGACTATTGCAAAGCAATGCACAGACTATTGCAAAGCAATGCGAAGACTATTGCAAAGCAATGCAAAGAGACTATTGCAAAGCAATGCGCAGACTATTGCAAAGCAATGCACAGAGACTATTGCAAAGCAATGCACAGACTATTGCAATGCAATGCACAAAGACTATTGCAAAGCAATGCACAGACTATTGCAAAGCAATGCACAGACTATTGCAAAGCAATGCACAGAGACTATTGCAAAGCAATGCACATACTATTGCAAAGCAATGCACATACTATTGCAAAGCAATGCACAGACTATTGCAAAGCAATGCACAGACTATTGCAAAGCAATGCACAGAGACTATTGCAAAGCAATGCGGAGACTATTGCAAAGCAATGCACAGAGACTATTGCAAAGCAATGCACAGACTATTGCAAAGCAATGCACAGAGACTATTGCAAAGCAATGCACAGACTATTGCAAAGCAATGCACAGAGACTATTGCAGAGCAATGCACAGACTATTGCAAAGCAATGCACAGAGACTATTGCAAAGCAATGCACAGACTTTTACAAAGAAATGCACAGATTATTGCAAAGCAATGCACACACTATTGCAAAGCAATGCACAGACTATTGCAAAGCAATACACAGAGACTATTGGACTATTGCAAAGCAAAGCACAGACTATTGCAAAGCAATGCACAGAGACTATTGCAAAGCAATGCACAGACTATTGCAAAGCAATGCACAGAGACTATTGCAAAGAAATGCACAGACTATTGCAAAGAAATGCACAGACTATTGCAAAGCAATGCACAGAGACTATTGCCAAGCAATGCACAGACTATTGCAAAGCAATGCACAGACTATTGCAAAGCAACGCGAAGACTATTGCAAAGCAATGCACAGAGAATATTGCAAAGCAATGCACAGACTATTGCAAAGCAATGCGAAGACTATTGCAAAGCAATGCAAAGAGACTATTGCAAAGCATTGCGCAGACTATTGCAAAGCAATGCACAGAGACTATTGCAAAGCAATGCTCAGACTATTGCAATGCAATGCACAAAGACTATTGCAAAGCAATGCAGAGACTATTGCAAAGCAATGCACAGACTATTGCAAAGCAATGCACAGAGACTATTGCAAAGCAATGCACATACTATTGCAAAGCAATGCACATACTATTGCAAAGCAATGCACAGACTATTGCAAAGCAATGCGAAGACTATTGCAAAGCAATGCAAAGAGACTATTGCAAAGCAATGCGCAGACTATTGCAAAGCAATGCACAGAGACTATTGCAAAGCAATGCACAGACTATTGCAATGCAATGCACAAAGACTATTGCAAAGCAATGCACAGACTATTGCAAAGCAATGCACAGACTATTGCACAGCAATGCACAGACTATTGCAAAGCAATGCACAGAGACTATTGCAAAGCAATGCACATACTATTGCAAAGCAATGCACATACTATTGCAAAGCAATGCACGGACTATTGCAAAGCAATGCACATACTATTGCAAAGCAATGCACAGAGACTGTTGCAAAGCAATGCACATACTATTGCAAAGCAATGCACAGACTATTGCAAAGCAATGCACAGACTATTGCAAAGCAATGCACAGACCATTGCAAAGCAATGCACAGAGACTATTGCAAAGCAATGCACATACTATTGCAAAGCAATGCACATACTATTGCAAAGCAATGCACAGACTATTGCAAAGCAATGCACAGATACTATTGCAAAGCAATGCACAGAGACTATTGCAAAGCAATGCACAGAGACTATTGCAAAGCAATGCACAGACTATTGCAAAGAAATGCACAGATTATTGCAAAGCAATGCACAGACTATTGCAAAGCAATGCACAGACTATTGCAAAGCAATGCACAGAGACTATTGAAAAGCAATGCACAGACTATTGCAACCAATGCACAGACTATTGCAAAGCAATGCACAAAGACTATTGCAAAGCAATGCACACACTATTGCAAAGCAATGCACAGACTATTGCAAAGCAACGCAAAGGCTATTGCAAAGCAATGCACATAGACTATTGCAAAGCAATGCACAGAGACTATTGCAAAGCAATGCACAGACTATTGCAAAGAAATGCACAGATTATTGCAAAGCAATGCACAGACTATTGCAAAGCAATGCACAGAGACAATTGCAAAGCAATGCACAGACTATTGCAAAGCAATGCATAGACTATTGCAAAGCAATGCACAGACTATTGCAAAGCAATGCACAGAGACTATTGCAAAGCAATGCACAGACTATTGCAAAGCAATGCATAGACTATTGCAAAGCAATGCACAGATACTATTGCAAAGCAATGCCCAGAGACTATTGCAAAGCAATGCACAGAGACTATTGCAAAGCAATGCACAGACTATTGCAAAGAAATGCACAGATTATTGCAAAGCAATGCACAGACTATTGCAAAGCAATGCACAGAGACTATTGCAAAGCAATGCACAGACTATTGCAACCAATGCACAGACTATTGCAAAGCAAGGCACAAAGACTATTGCAAAGCAATGCACACACTATTGCAAAGCAATGCACAGACTATTGCAAAGCAACGCAAAGGCTATTGCAAAGCAATGGACATAGACTATTGCAAAGCAATGCACAGAGACTATTGCAAAGCAATGCACAGACTATTGCAAAGAAATGCACAGATTATTGCAAAGCAATGCACAGACTATTGCAAAGCAATGCACAGAGACAATTGCAAAGCAATGCACAGACTATTGCAAAGCAATGCACAGAGACTATTGCAAAGCAATGCACAGACTATTGCAAAGCAATGCACAGACTATTGCAAAGCAATGCATAGACTATTGCAAAGCAATGCACAGATTATTGCAAAGCAATGCACAGAGACTATTGCAAAGCAATGCACAGACTATTGCAAAGCCATGCACAGATTGTGCAAAGCAATGCAGAGAGACTATTGCAAAGCAATGCACAGAGACTATTGCAAAGCAATGCACAGAGACTATTGCAAAGCAATGCACAGAGACTATTGCAAAGCAATGCACAGACTATTGCAAAGAAATGCACAGATTATTGCAAAGCAATGCACAGACTATTGCAAAGCAATGCACAGACTATTGCAAAGCAATGCACAGAGACTATTGCAAAGCAATGCACAGACTATTGCAACCAATGCACAGACTATTGCAAAGCAATGCACAAAGACTATTGCAAAGTAATGCACAGACTATTGCAAAGCAATGCACAGACTATTGCAAAGCAACGCAAAGACTATTGCAAAGCAATGCACAGAGACTATTGCAAAGCAATGCACAGACTATTGCAAAGCAACGCGAACACTATTGCAAAGCAATGCACAGAGACTATTGCAAAGCAATGCACAGACTATTGCAAAGCAATGCACAGACTATTGCAAAGCAACGCAAAGACTATTGCAAAGCAATGCACAGAGACTATTGCAAAGCAATGCACAGACTATTGCAAAGCAACGCGAAGACTATTGCAAAGCAATGCACAGAGACTATTGCAAAGCAATGCACAGACTATTGCAAAGCAATGCACAGACTATTGCAAAGCAATGCACAGAGACTATTGCAAAGCAATGCACAGATTTTTGCAAAGCAATGCACTGACTATTGCAAAGCAATGCACAGACTATTGCAAAGCAATGCACAGACTTTGCAAAGCAATGCACAGAGACTATTGCAAAGCAATGCACAGACTATTGCAAAGCAATGCACAGATTGTGCAAAGCAATGCAGAGAGACTATTGCAAAGCAATGCACAGAGACTATTGCAAAGCAATGCACAGAGACTATTGCAAAGCAATGCACAGACTATTGCAAAGCAATGCACAGACTATTGCAACGCAATGCACAGAGACTATTGCAAAGCAATGCACAGACTATTGCAAAGAAATGCACAGACTATTGCAAAGCAATGCACAGACTATTGCAAAGCAATACACAGAGACTATTGCAAAGCAATGCACAGACTATTGCAAAGCAATGCAGAGAGACTATTGCAAAGCAATGCACAAAGACTATTGCAAAGCAATGCACAGAGACTATTGCAAAGACTATTGCAAAGCAATGCACAGACTATTGCAAAGCAATGCACAGAGACTATTGCAAAGCAATGCACAGACTATTGCAAAGCAATGCACAGAGACTATTGCAAAGCAATGCACAGACTATTGCAAAGCAATGCACAGAGACTATTGCAAAGCAATGCACAGACTTTTACAAAGAAATGCACAGATTTTTGCAAAGCAATGCACACACTATTGCAAAGCAATGCACAGACTATTGCAAAGCAATACACAGAGACTATTGGACTATTGCAAAGCAAAGCACAGCCTATTGCAAAGCAATGCACAGAGACTATTGCAAAGCAATGCACAGACTATTGCAAAGCAATGCACAGAGACTATTGCAAAGAAATGCACAGACTATTGCAAAGAAATGCACAGACTATTGCAAAGCAATGCACAGAGACTATTGCCAAGCAATGCACAGACTATTGCAAAGCAATGCACAGACTATTGCAAAGCAACGCGAAGACTATTGCAAAGCAATGCACAGAGAATATTGCAAAGCAATGCTCAGACTATTGCAATGCAATGCACAAAGACTATTGCAAAGCAATGCAGAGACTATTGTAAAGCAATGCACAGACTATTGCAAAGCAATGCACAGAGACTATTGCAAAGCAATGCACAGAGACTATTGCAAAGCAATGCACAGACTATTGCAAACCAATGCACAGAGACTATTGCAAAGCAATGCACAGACTATTGCAAATCAATGCACAGAGACTATTGCAAAGCAATGCACAGAGACTATTGCAAAGCAATGCACAGACTATTGCAAAGCAATGCATAGACTGTTGCAAAGCAATGCAGAGAGACTATTGCAAAGCAATGCAGAGATACTATTGCAAAGCAATGCACAGAGACTATTGCAAAGCAATGCACAGACTATTGCAAAGCAATGCACTGAGAATATTGCAAAGCAATGCACAGACTATTGCAAAGCAATGCACAGACTATTGCAAAGCAATGCACAAAGATTATTGCAAAGCAATGCACAGACTATTGCAAAGCAACGCGAAGACTATTGCAAAGCAATGCACAGACTATTGCAAAGCAATGCACAGAGACTATTGCAAAGCAATGCACAGACTATGCAATGCACAGAGACTATTGCAAAGCAATGCACAGACTATTGCAAAGCAATGCACAGACTATTGCAAAGCAATGCACAGAGACTATTGCAAAGCAATGCACAGATTATTGGAAAGCAATGCACAGACTATTGCAGAGCAATGCAGAGAGACTATTGCAAAGCAATGCACAGACTATTGCAAAGCAATGCACAGAGACTATTGCAAAGCAATGCACAGACTATTGCAAAGCAATGCACAGATAGTGCAAAGCAATTCAGAGAGACTGTTGCCCAGCAAAGCACAGAGACTATTGCAAAGCAATGCACAGAAACTATTGCAAAGCAATGCACAGACTATTGCAAAGCAATGTACAGACTATTGCAAAGCAATGCACAGAGACTATTGCAAAGCAATGCACAGACTATTGCAAAGCAATGCACAGACTATTGCAAAGCAAGGCACAGAGAGTATTGCAAAGCAATGCACAGACTATTGCAAAGCAATGCGAAGACTATTGCAAAGCAATGCAAAGAGACTATTGCAAAGCAATGCGCAGACTATTGCAAAGCAATGCACAGAGACTATTGCAAAGCAATGCACAGACTATTGCAATGCACAAAGACTATTGCAAAGCAATGCACAGACTATTGCAAAGCAATGCACAGACTATTGCAAAGCAATGCACAGACACTATTGCAAAGCAATGCACATACTATTGCAAAGCAATGCACATACTATTGCAAAGCAATGCACAGACTATTGCAAAGCAATGCACAGACACTATTGCAAAGCAATGCACATACTATTGCAAAGCAATGCACATACTATTGCAAAGCAATGCACATACTATTGCAAACCAATGCACAGAGACTATTGCAAAGCAATGCACAGAGACTATTGCAAAGCAATTCGAAGACTATTGCAAAGCAATGCACAGAGACTATTGCAAAGCGATGCACAGATTATTGCAAAGCAATGCACAGACTATTGCAAAGCAATGCACAGATACTATTGCAAAGCAATGCACAGACTATTGCAAAGCAATACACAGAGACTATTGCAAAGCAATGCATAGACTATTGCAAAGCAATGCACAAAGACTACTACAAAGCAATGCACAGAGACTATTGCAAAGCAATGCACAGAGACTATTGCAAAGCAATGCACAGACTATTGCAACGCAATTCACAGAGACTATTGCAAAGCAATGCACAGACTATTGCAAAGAAATGCACAGACTATTGCAAAGCAATGCACAGACTATTGCAAAGCAATGCACAGACTATTGCAAAGCAATGCACAGACTATTGCAAAGCAATGCACAGAGACTATTGCAAAGCAATGCACAGACTATTGCAACCAATGCACAGACTATTGCAAAGCAATGCACAAAGACTATTGCAAAGCAATGCACAGACTATTGCAAAGCAATGCACAGACAATTGCAAAGCAATGCGAAGACTATTGCAAAGCAATGCACAGAGACTATTGCAAAGCAATGCAAAGACTATTGCAAAGCAATGCACAGAGACTATTGCAAAGCAATGCACAGACTATTGCAAAGCAACGCGAAGACTATTGCAAAGCAATGCACAGAGACTATTGCAAAGCAATGCACAGACTATTGCAAAGCAATGCACAGACTATTGCAAAGCAACGCAAAGACTATTGCAAAGCAATGCACAGAGACTATTGCAAAGCAATGCACAGATTATTGCAAAGCAACGCGAAGACTATTGCAAAGCAATGCACAGAGACTATTGCAAAGCAATGCACAGACTATTGCAAAGCAATGCACAGACTATTGCAAAGCAATGCAGAGAGACTATTGCAAAGCAATGCACAGATTTTTGCAAAGCAATGCACCGACTATTGCAAAGCAATGCACAGACTATTGCAAAGCAATGCACAGACTATTGCAAAGCAATGCACAGACTATTGCAAAGCAATGCACAGAGACTATTGCAAAGCAATGCACAGATTGTGCAAAGCAATGCAGAGAGACTATTGCAAAGCAATGCACAGAGACTATTGCAAAGCAATGCACAGAGACTATTGCAAAGCAATGCACAGACTATTGCAAAGCAATGCACAGACTATTGCAACGCAATGCACAGAGACTATTGCAAAGCAATGCACAGACTATTGCAAAGAAATGCACAGACTATTGCAAAGCAATGCACAGACTATTGCAAAGCAATACACAGAGACTATTGCAAAGCAATGCAGAGACTATTGCAAAGCCATGCACAAAGACTATTGCAAAGCAATGCACTGACTATTGCAAAGCAATGCACAGACTATTGCAAAGCAATACAAAGAGACTATTGCAAAGCAATGCACAGACTATTGCAAAGCAATGCACAGACAATTGCAAAGCAATGCGAAGACTATTGCAAAGAAATGCACAGAGACTATTGCAAAGCAATGCAAAGACTATTGCAAAGCAATGCACAGAGACTATTGCAAAGCAATGCACAGACTATTGCAAAGCAACGCGAAGACTATTGCAAAGCAATGCACAGAGATTATTGCAAAGCAATGCACAGACTATTGCAAAGCAATGCACAGACTATTGCAAAGCAACGCAAAGACTATTGCAAAGCAATGCACAGAGACTATTGCAAAGCAATGCACAGACTATTGCAAAGCAACGCGAAGACTATTGCAAAGCAATGCACAGAGACTATTGCAAAGCAATGCACAGACTATTGCAAAGCAATGCACAGACTATTGCAAAGCAATGCAGAGAGACTATTGCAAAGCAATGCACAGATTTTTGCAAAGCAATGCACCGACTATTGCAAAGCAATGCACAGACTATTGCAAAGCAATGCACAGACTATTGCAAAGCAATGCACAGACTATTGCAAAGCAATGCACAGAGACTATTGCAAAGCAATGCACAGATTGTGCAAAGCAATGCAGAGAGACTATTGCAAAGCAATGCACAGAGACTATTGCAAAGCAATGCACAGACTATTGCAAAGCAATGCACAGACAATTGCAAAGCAATGCAAAGACTATTGCAAAGAAATGCACAGACTATTGCAAAGCAATGCAAAGACTATTGCAAAGCAATGCACAGAGACTATTGCAAAGCAATGCACAGACTATTGCAAAGCAACGCGAAGACTATTGCAAAGCAATGCACAGAGATTATTGCAAAGCAATGCACAGACTATTGCAAAGCAATGCACAGACTATTGCAAAGCAACGCAAAGACTATTGCAAAGCAATGCACAGACTATTGCAAAGCAACGCGAAGACTATTGCAAAGCAATGCACAGAGATTATTGCAAAGCAATGCACAGACTATTGCAAAGCAATGCACAGACTATTGCAAAGCAATGCACAGACTATTGCAAAGCAACGCGAAGACTATTGCAAAGCAATGCACAGAGACTATTGCAAAGCAATGCACAGACTATTGCAAAGCAATGCACAGACTATTGCAAAGCAATGCAGAGAGACTATTGCAAAGCAATGCACAGATTTTTGCAAAGCAATGCACCGACTATTGCAAAGCAATGCACAGACTATTGCAAAGCAATGCACAGACTATTGCAAAGCAATGCACAGACTATTGCAAAGCAATGCACAGAGACTATTGCAAAGCAATGCACAGATTGTGCAAAGCAATGCAGAGAGACTATTGCAAAGCAATGCACAGAGACTATTGCAAAGCAATGCACAGAGACTATTGCAAAGAAATACACAGACTATTGCAAAGCAATGCACAGACTATTGCAACGCAATGCACAGAGACTATTGCAAAGCAATGCACAGACTATTGCAAAGAAATGCACAGACTATTGCAAAGCAATGCACAGACTATTGCAAAGCAATACACAGAGACTATTGCAAAGCAATGCAGAGGCTATTGCAAAGCCATGCACAAAGACTATTGCAAAGCAATGCACTGACTATTGCAAAGCAATGCACAGACTATTGCAAAGCAATACAAAGAGACTATTGCAAAGCAATGCACAGACTATTGCAAAGTAATGCACAGAGACTATTGCAAAGCAATGCACAGAGACTATTGCAAAGCAATGCACAGACTATTGCAAACCAATGCACAGAGACTATTGCAAAGCAATGCACAGAGACTATTGCAAAGCAATGCACAGAGACTATTGCAAAGCAATGCACAGAGACTATTGCAAAGCAATGCACAGAGACTATTGCAAAGCAATGCACAGACTATTGCAAAGCAATGCACACAGACTATTGCAAAGCAATGCACAGACTATTGCAAAGCAATACACAGAGACTATTGCAAAGCAATGCACAGACTATTGCAAAGCCATGCTCAAAGACTATTGCAAAGCAATGCACAGACTATTGCAAAGCAATGCACAGACTATTGCAAAGCCATGCACAAAGACTATTGCAAAGCAATGCACAGACTATTGCAAAGCAATGCACAGAGACTATTGCAAAGCAATGCATAGACTATTGCAAAGCAATGCACAGACTAATGCAACCAATGCACAGACTATTGCAAAGCAATGCACAAAGACTATTGCAAAGCAATGCACAGACTATTGCAAAGCAATGCACAGACTATTGCAAAGCAAAGCAAAGACTATTGCAAAGCAATGCACAGAGACTATTGCAAAGCAATGCACAGACTATTGCAAAGCAACGCGAAGACTATTGCAAAGCAATGCACAGAGACTGTTGCAAAGCCATGCACAGACTATTGCAAAGCAATGCACAGACTATTGCAAAGCAATGCACAGACTATTGCAAAGCAACACAAAGACTATTGCAAAGCAATGCACAGAGACTATTGCAAAGCAATGCACAGACTATTGCAAAGCAACGCGAAGACTATTGCAAAGCAATGCACAGAGACTATTGCAAAGCAATGCACAGACTATTGCAAAGCAATGCACAGACTATTGCAAAGCAATGCACAGAGACTATTGCAAAGCAATGCACAGACTATTGCAAAGCAACGCAAAGGCTATTGCAAAGCAATGCACAGAGACTATTGCAAAGCAATGCACAGAGACTATTGCAAAGCAATGCACAGACTATTGCAAAGAAATGCACAGATTATTGCAAAGCAATGCACAGACTATTGCAAAGCAATGCACAGAGACAATTGCAAAGCAATGCACAGACTATTGCAAAGCAATGCATAGACTATTGCAAAGCAATGCACAGACTATTGCAAAGCAATGTACAGAGACTATTGCAAAGCAATGCACAGACTATTGCAAAGCAATGCATAGACTATTGCAAAGCAATGCACAGATTATTGCAAAGCAATGCACAGAGACTATTGCAAAGCAATGCACAGACTATTGCAAAGCCATGCACAGATTGTGCAAAGCAATGCAGAGAGACTATTGCAAAGCAATGCACAGAGACTATTGCAAAGCAATGCACAGAGACTATTGCAAAGCAATGCACAGACTATTGCAAAGAGATGCACAGCGACAATTGCAAAGCAATGCACAGACTATTGCAAAGCAATGCATAGACTATTGCAAAGCAATGCACAGACTATTGCAAAGCAATGCACAGAGACTATTGCAAAGCAATGCACAGACTATTGCAAAGCAATGCATAGACTATTGCAAAGCAATGCACCGATTATTGCAAAGCAATGCACAGAGACTATTGCAAAGCAATGCACAGACTATTGCAAAGCTATGCACAGATTGTGCAAAGCAATGCAGAGAGACTATTGCAAAGCAATGCACAGAGACTATTGCAAAGCAATGCACAGAGACTATTGCAAAGCAATGCACAGAGACTATTGCAAAGCAATGCACAGAGACTATTGCAAAGCAATGCACAGAGACTATTGCAAAGCACTGCACAGACTATTGCAAAGCAATGCACAGAGACTATTGCAAAGCAATGCACAGAGACTATTGCAAAGCAATGCACAGAGACTATTGCAAAGCAATGCACAGACTATTGCAAAGCAATGCACAGACTATTGCAAAGCAATGCACAGAGACTATTGCAAAGCAATGCACAGACTATTGCAAAGAAATGCACAGATGATTGCAAAGCAATGCACAGACTATTGCAAAGCAATGCACAGACTATTGCAAAGCAATGCACAGAGACTATTGCAAAGCAATGCACAGACTATTGCAACCAATGCACAGACTATTGCAAAGCAATGCACAAAGACTATTGCAAAGCAATGCACAGACTATTGCAAAGCAATGCACAGACAATTGCAAAGCAATGCGAAGACTATTGCAAAGCAATGCACAGAGACTATTGCAAAGCAATGCAAAGACTATTGCAAAGCAATGCACAGAGACTATTGCAAAGCAATGCACAGACTATTGCAAAGCAACGCGAAGACTATTGCAAAGCAATGCACAGAGACTATTGCAAAGCAATGCACAGACTATTGCAAAGCAATGCACAGACTATTGCAAAGCAACGCAAAGACTATTGCAAAGCAATGCACAGAGACTATTGCAAAGCAATGCACAGACTATTGCAAAGCAACGCGAAGACTATTGCAAAGCAATGCACAGAGACTATTGCAAAGCAATGCACAGACTATTGCAAAGCAATGCACAGAGACTATTGCAAAGCAATGCACAGATTTTTGCAAAGCAATGCACCGACTATTGCAAAGCAATGCACAGACTATTGCAAAGCAATGCACAGACTATTGCAAAGCAATGCACAGACTATTGCAAAGCAATGCACAGACTATTGCAAAGCAATGCACAGAGACTATTGCAAAGCAATGCACAGATTGTGCAAAGCAATGCAGAGAGACTATTGCAAAGCAATGCACAGAGACTATTGCAAAGCAATGCACAGAGACTATTGCAGAGCAATGCACAGACTATTGCAAAGAAATGCACAGACTATTGCAACGCAATGCACAGAGACTATTGCAAAGCAATGCACAGACTATTGCAAAGAAATGCACAGACTATTGCAAAGCAATGCACAGACTATTGCAAAGCAATACACAGAGACTGTTGCAAAGCAATGCAGAGACTATTGCAAAGCCATGCACAAAGACTATTGCAAAGCAATGCACTGACTATTGCAAAGCAATGCACAGACTATTGCAAAGCAATACAAAGAGACTATTGCAAAGCAATGCACAGACTATTGCAAAGTAATGCACAGAGACTATTGCAAAGCAATGCACAGAGACTATTGCAAAGCAATGCACAGACTATTGCAAACCAATGCACAGAGACTATTGCAAAGCAATGCACAGAGACTATTGCAAAGCAATGCACAGAGACTATTGCAAAGCAATGCACAGAGACTATTGCAAAGCAATGCACAGAGACTATTGCAAAGCAATGCACAGACTATTGCAAAGCAATGCACAGAGACTATTGCAAAGCAATGCACAGACTATTGCAAAGAAATGCACAGATTATTGCAAAGCAATGCACAGACTTTTGCAAAGCAATGCACAGACTATTGCAAAGCAATGCACAGAGACTATTGCAAAGCAATGCACAGACTATTGCAACCAATGCACAGACTATTGCAAAGCAAAGCAAAGACTATTGCAAAGCAATGCACAGAGACTATTGCAAAGCAATGCACAGACTATTGCAAAGCAACGCGAAGACTATTGCATTGCAATGCACAGAGACTGTTGCAAAGCAATGCACAAACTATTGCAAAGCAATGCACAGACTATTGCAGAGCAATGCACAGACTATTGCAAAGCAATGCACAGACTATTGCAAAGCAACACAAAGACTATTGCAAAGCAATGCACAGAGACTATTGCAAAGCAATGCACAGACTATTGCAAAGCAACGCGAAGACTATTGCAAAGCAATGCACAGAGACTATTGCAAAGCAATGCACAGACTATTGCAAAGCAATGCACAGACTATTGCAAAGCAATGCACAGACTATTGCAAAGCAATGCACAGAGACTATTGCAAAGCAATGCAGATTTTTGCAAAGCAATGCACAGACTATTGCAAAGCAATGCACAGACTATTGCAAAGCAATGCACAGAGACTATTGCAAAGCAATGCACAGACTATTGCAAAGCAATGCACAGATTGTGCAAAGCAATGCAGAGAGACTATTGCAAAGCAATGCACAGAGACTATTGCAAAGCAATGCACAGACTATTGCAAAGCAATGCACAGACTATTGCAACGCAATGCACAGACTATTGCAAAGAAATGCACAGACTATTGCAAAGCAATGCACAGACTATTGCAAAGCAATGCACAGACTATTGCAAAGAAATGCAGAGACTATTGCAAAGCCATGCACAAAGACTATTGCAAACCAATGCACAGACTATTGCAAAACAATGCACAAAGACTACTGCCAAGCAATGCACAGACTATTGCAAAGCAATGCACAGACTATTGCAAAGCAACGCAAAGGCTATTGCAAAGCAATGCACAGAGACTATTGCAAAGCAATGCACAGAGACTATTGCAAAGCAATGCACAGGCTATTGCAAAGAAATGCACAGATTATTGCAAAGCAATGCACAGACTATTGCAAAGCAATGCACAGAGACAATTGCAAAGCAATGCACAGACTATTGCAAAGCACTGCATAGACTATTGCAAAGCAATGCACAGACTATTGCAAAGCAATGTACAGAGACTATTGCAAAGCTATGCACAGACTATTGCAAAGCAATGCACAGACTATTGCAAAGCAATGCATAGACTATTGCAAAGCAATGCACAGATTATTGCAAAGCAATGCACAGAGACTATTGCAAAGCAATGCACAGACTATTGCAAAGCCATGCACAGATTGTGCAAAGCAATGCAGAGAGACTATTGCAAAGCAATGCACATAGACTATTGCAAAGCAATGCACAGAGACTATTGCAAAGCAATGCACAGACTATTGCAAAGCAATGCACAGAGACAATTGCAAAGCAATGCACAGACTATTGCAAAGCAATGCATAGACTATTGCAAAGCAATGCACAGACTATTGCAAAGCAATGCACAGAGACTATTGCAAAGCAATGCACAGACTATTGCAAAGCAATGCATAGACTATTGCAAAGCAATGCACAGATTATTGCAAAGCAATGCACAGAGACTATTGCAAAGCAATGCACAGACTATTGCAAAGCCATGCACAGATTGTGCAAAGCAATGCAGAGGGACTATTGCAAAGCAATGCACAGAGACTATTGCAAAGCAATGCACAGAGACTATTGCAAAGCAATGCACAGACTATTGCAAAGCAATGCACAGAGACTATTGCAAAGCAATGCACAGACTATTGCAAAGCAATGCACAGAGACTATTGCAAAGCATTGCACAGACTATTGCAACGAAATGCACAGATTATTGCAAAGCAATGCACAGACTATTGCAAAGCAATGCACAGACTATTGCAAAGCAATGCACAGAGACTATTGCAAAGCAATGCACAGACTATTGCAACCAATGCACAGACTATTGCAAAGCAATGCACAAAGACTATTGCAAAGCAATGCACAGACTATTGCAAAGCAATGCACAGAGACTATTGCAAAGCAATGCACAGACTATTGCAAACCAATGCACAGAGACTATTGCAAAGCAATGCACAGACTATTGCAAATCAATGCACAGAGACTATTGCAAAGCAATGCATAGACTGTTGCAAAGCAATGCAGAGAGACTATTGCAAAGCAATGCAGAGATACTATTGCAAAGCAATGCACAGAGGCTATTGCAAAGCAATGCATAGACTGTTGCAAAGCAATGCAGAGAGACTATTGCAAAGCAATGCAGAGATACTATTGCAAAGCAATGCACAGAGGCTATTGCAAAGCAATGCACAGACTATTGCAAAGCAATGCACTGAGAATATTGCAAAGCAATGCACAGACTATTGCAAAGCAATGCACAGAGACTATTGCAAAGCAATGCACAGACTATTGCAAAGCAATGCACAAAGATTATTGCAAAGCAATGCACAGACTATTGCAAAGCAACGCGAAGACTATTGCAAAGCAATGCACAGACTATTGCAAAGCAATGCACAAAGACTATTGCAAAGCAATGCACAGAATATTGCAAAGCAACGCGAAGACTATTGCAAAGCAATGCACAGAGACTATTGCAAAGCAATGCACAGACTATTGCAAAGCAAAGCACAGACTATTGCAAAGCAATGCACAGAGGCTATTGCAAAGCAATGCACAGACTATTGCAAAGCAATGCACAGATTATTGCAAAGCAATGCACAGACTATTGCAGAGCAATGCAGAGAGACTATTGCAAAGCAATGCACAGACTATTGCAAAGCAATGCACAGAGACTATTGCAAAGCAATGCACAGACTATTGCAAAGCAATCCACAGATTGTGCAAAGCAATTCAGAGAGACTATTGCCCAGCAATGCACAGAGACTATTGCAAAGCAATGCACAGAGACTATTGCAAAGCAATGCACAGACTATTGCAAAGCAATGTACAGACTATTGCAAAGCAATGCACAGAGACTATTGCAAAGCAATGCACAGACTATTGCAAAGCAATGCACAGACTATTGCAAAGCAAGGCACAGAGAGTATTGCAAAGCAATGCACAGACTATTGCAAAGCAATGCGAAGACTATTGCAAAGCAATGCAAAGAGACTATTGCAAAGCAATGCGCAGACTATTGCAAAGCAATGCACAGAGACTATTGCAAAGCAATGCACAGACTATTGCAATGCAATGCACAAAGACTATTGCAAAGCAATGCACAGACTATTGCAAAGCAATGCACAGAGACTATTGCAAAGCAATGCACATACTATTGCAAAGCAATGCACATACTATTGCAAAGCAATGCACAGACTATTGCAAAGCAATGCGAAGACTATTGCAAAGCAATGCACAGAGACTATTTCAAAGCAATGCGAAGACTATTGCAAAGCAATGCACAGAGACTATTGCAAAGCAATGCACAGATTATTGCAAAGCAATGCACAGACTATTGCAAAGCAATGCACAGATACTATTGCAAAGCAATGCACAGACTATTGCAAAGCAATACACAGAGACTTTTGCAAAGCAATGCACAGACTATTGCAAAGCAATGCACAAAGACTACTGCAAAGCAATGCACAGAGACTATTGCAAAGCAATGCAGACTATTGCAACGCAATTCACAGAGACTATTGCAAAGCAATGCACAGACTATTGCAAAGAAATGCACAGACTATTGCAAAGCAATGCACAGACTATTGCAAAGCCATGCACAAAGACTATTGCAAACCAATGCACAGACTATTGCAAAGCAATGCACAGACTATTGCAAAGCCATGCACAAAGACTATTGCAAAGCAATGCACAGACTATTGCAAAGCAATGCACAGAGACTATTGCAAAGCAATGCACAGACTATTGCAAAGCAATGCACAGACTATCGCAACCAATGCACAGACTATTGCAAAGCAAAGCAAAGACTATTGCAAAGCAATGCACAGAGACTATTGCAAAGCAATGCACAGACTATTGCAAAGCAACGCGAAGACTATTGCAAAGCAATGCACAGAGACTTTTGCAAAGCAATGCACAGACTATTGCAAAGCAATGCACAGACTATTGCAAAGCAATGCACAGACTATTGCAAAGCAACACAAAGACTATTGCAAAGCAATGCACAGAGACTATTGCAAAGCAATGCACAGACTATTGCAAAGCAATGCACAGAGACTATTGCAAAGCAATGCACAGACTATTGCAAAGCAACGCGAAGACTATTGCAAAGCAATGCACAGAGACTATTGCAAAGCAATGCACAGACTATTGCAAAGCAATGCACAGACTATTGCAAAGCAATGCACAGAGACTATTGCAAAGCAATGCACAGATTTTTGCAAAGCAATGCACAGACTATTGCAAAGCAATGCACAGACTATTGCAAAGCAATACACAGAGACTATTGCAAAGCAATGCAGAGACTATTGCAAAGCCATGCACAAAGACTATTGCAAAGCAATGCACTGACTATTGCAAAGCAATGCACAGACTATTGCAAAGCAATACAAAGAGACTATTGCAAAGCAATGCACAGACTATTGCAAAGTAATGCACAGGGACTGATGCAAAGCAATGCACAGAGACTATTGCAAAGCAATGCACAGACTATTGCAAACCAATGCACAGAGACTATTGCAAAGCAATGCACAGACTATTGCAAATCAATGCACAGAGACTATTGCAAAGCAATGCACAGAGACTATTGCAAAGCAATGCACAGACTATTGCAAAGCAATGCATAGACTGTTGCAAAGCAATGCAGAGAGACTATTGCAAAGCAATGCAGAGATACTATTGCAAAGCAATGCACAGAGACTATTGCAAAGCAATGCACAGACTATTGCAAAGCAATGCACTGAGAATATTGCAAAGCAATGCACAGACTATTGCAAAGCAATGCACAGAGACTATTGCAAAGCAATGCACAGACTATTGCAAAGCTATGCACAAAGATTATTGCAAAGCAATGCACAGACTATTGCAAAGCAACGCGAAGACTATTGCAAAGCAATGCACAGACTATTGCAAAGCAATGCACAGAGACTATTGCAAAGCAATGCACAGACTATTGCAAAGCAATGCACAGACTATTGCAAAGCAATGCACAGAGACTATTGCAAAGCAATGCACAGATTATTGCAAAGCAATGCACAGACTATTGCAGAGCAATGCAGAGAGACTATTGCAAAGCAATGCACAGACTATTGCAAAGCAATGCACAGAGACTATTGCAAAGCAATGCACAGACTATTGCAAAGCAATGCACAGATTGTGCAAAGCAATTCAGAGAGACTATTGCCCAGCAAAGCACAGAGACTATTGCAAAGCAATGCACAGAAACTATTGCAAAGCAATGCACAGACTATTGCAAAGCAATGTACAGACTATTGCAAAGCAATGCACAGAGACTATTGCAAAGCAATGCACAGACTATTGCAAAGCAATGCACAGACTATTGCAAAGCAATGCACAGACTATTGCAAAGCAAGGCACAGAGAGTATTGCAAAGCAATGCACAGACTATTGCAAAGCAATGCGAAGACTATTGCAAAGCAATGCAAAGAGACTATTGCAAAGCAATGCGCAGACTATTGCAAAGCAATGCACAGAGACTATTGCAAAGCAATGCACAGAGACTATTGCAAAGCAATGCACAGACTATTGCAATGCACAAAGACTATTGCAAAGCAATGCACAGACTATTGCAAAGCAATGCACAGACTATTGCAAAGCAATGCACAGACTATTGCAAAGCAATGCACAGACACTATTGCAAAGCAATGCACATACTATTGCAAAGCAATGCACATACTATTGCAAAGCAATGCACAGACTATTGCAAAGCAATGCACAGACACTATTGCAAAGCAATGCACATACTATTGCAAAGCAATGCACATACTATTTCAAAGCAATGCACATACTATTGCAAACCAATGCACAGAGACTATTGCAAAGCAATGCACAGAGACTATTGCAAAGCAATTCGAAGACTATTGCAAAGCAATGCACAGAGACTATTGCAAAGCGATGCACAGATTATTGCAAAGCAATGCACAGACTATTGCAAAGCAATGCACAGATACTATTGCAAAACAATGCACAGACTATTGCAAAGCAATACACAGAGACTATTGCAAAGCAATGCATAGACTATTGCAAAGCAATGCACAAAGACTACTACAAAGCAATGCACAGAGACTATTGCAAAGCAATGCACAGAGACTATTGCAAAGCAATGCACAGACTATTGCAACGCAATTCACAGAGACTATTGCAAAGCAATGCACAGACTATTGCAAAGAAATGCACAGACTATTGCAAAGCAATGCACAGACTATTGCAAAGCAATGCACAGACTATTGCAAAGCAATGCACAGAGACTATTGCAAAGCAATGCACAGACTATTGCAACCAATGCACAGACTATTGCAAAGCAATGCACAAAGACTATTGCAAAGCAATGCACAGACTATTGCAAAGCAATGCACAGACAATTGCAAAGCAATGCGAAGACTATTGCAAAGCAATGCACAGAGACTATTGCAAAGCAATGCAAAGACTATTGCAAAGCAATGCACAGAGACTATTGCAAAGCAATGCACAGACTATTGCAAAGCAACGCGAAGACTATTGCAAAGCAATGCACAGAGACTATTGCAAAGCAATGCACAGACTATTGCAAAGCAATGCACAGACTATTGCAAAGCAACGCAAAGACTATTGCAAAGCAATGCACAGAGACTATTGCAGAGCAATGCACAGACTATTGCAAAGCAACGCGAAGACTATTGCAAAGCAATGCACAGAGACTATTGCAAAGCAATGCACAGACTATTGCAAAGCAATGCACAGACTATTGCAAAGCAATGCAGAGAGACTATTGCAAAGCAATGCACAGATTTTTGCAAAGCAATGCACCGACTATTGCAAAGCAATGCACAGACTATTGCAAAGCAATGCACAGACTATTGCAAAGCAATGCACAGACTATTGCAAAGCAATGCACAGAGACTATTGCAAAGCAATGCACAGATTGTGCAAAGCAATGCAGAGAGACTATTGCAAAGCAATGCACAGAGACTATTGCAAAGCAATGCACAGAGACTATTGCAAAGCAATGCACAGACTATTGCAAAGCAATGCACAGACTATTGCAACGCAATGCACAGAGATTATTGCAAAGCAATGCACAGACTATTGCAAAGAAATGCACAGACTATTGCAAAGCAATGCACAGACTATTGCAAAGCAATACACAGAGACTATTGCAAAGCAATGCAGAGACTATTGCAAAGCCATGCACAAAGACTATTGCAAAGCAATGCACTGACTATTGCAAAGCAATGCACAGACTATTGCAAAGCAATACAAAGAGACTATTGCAAAGCAATGCACAGACTATTGCAAAGCAATGCACAGACAATTGCAAAGCAATGCGAAGACTATTGCAAAGAAATGCACAGAGACTATTGCAAAGCAATGCAAAGACTATTGCAAAGCAATGCACAGAGACTATTGCAAAGCAATGCACAGACTATTGCAAAGCAACGCGAAGACTATTGCAAAGCAATGCACAGAGATTATTGCAAAGCAATGCACAGACTATTGCAAAGCAATGCACAGACTATTGCAAAGCAACGCAAAGACTATTGCAAAGCAATGCACAGAGACTATTGCAAAGCAATGCACAGACTATTGCAAAGCAACGCGAAGACTATTGCAAAGCAATGCACAGAGACTATTGCAAAGCAATGCACAGACTATTGCAAAGCAATGCACAGACTATTGCAAAGCAATGCAGAGAGACTATTGCAAAGCAATGCACAGATTTTTGCAAAGCAATGCACCGACTATTGCAAAGCAATGCACAGACTATTGCAAAGCAATGCACAGACTATTGCAAAGCAATGCACAGAGACTATTGCAAAGCAATGCACAGATTGTGCAAAGCAATGCAGAGAGACTATTGCAAAGCAATGCACAGAGACTATTGCAAAGCAATGCACAGAGACTATTGCAAAGCAATGCACAGACTATTGCAAAGCAATGCACAGACTATTGCAACGCAATGCACAGAGATTATTGCAAAGCAATGCACAGACTATTGCAAAGAAATGCACAGACTATTGCAAAGCAATGCACAGACTATTGCAAAGCAATACACAGAGACTATTGCAAAGCAATGCAGAGACTATTGCAAAGCCATGCACAAAGACTATTGCAAAGCAATGCACTGACTATTGCAAAGCAATGCACAGACTATTGCAAAGCAATACAAAGAGACTATTGCAAAGCAATGCACAGACTATTGCAAAGTAATGCACAGAGACTATTGCAAAGCAATGCACAGAGACTATTGCAAAGCAATGCACAGACTATTGCAAACCAATGCACAGAGACTATTGCAAAGCAATGCACAGAGACTATTGCAAAGCAATGCACAGAGACTATTGCAAAGCAATGCACAGAGACTATTGCAAAGCAATGCACAGAGACTATTGCAAAGCAATGCACAGACTATTGCAAAGCAATGCACAGAGACTATTGCAAAGCAATGCACAGACAATTGCAAAGCAATGCGAAGACTATTGCAAAGCAATGCACAGAGACTATTGCAAAGCAATGCAAAGACTATTGCAAAGCAATGCACAGAGACTATTGCAAAGCAATGCACAGACTATTGCAAAGCAACGCGAAGACTATTGCAAAGCAATGCACAGAGACTATTGCAAAGCAATGCACAGACTATTGCAAAGCAATGCACAGACTATTGCAAAGCAACGCAAAGACTATTGCAAAGCAATGCACAGAGACTATTGCAAAGCAATGCACAGACTATTGCAAAGCAACGCGAAGACTATTGCAAAGCAATGCACAGAGACTATTGCAAAGCAATGCACAGACTATTGCAAAGCAATGCACAGACTATTGCAAAGCAATGCAGAGAGACTATTGCAAAGCAATGCACAGATTTTTGCAAAGCAATGCACCGACTATTGCAAAGCAATGCACAGACTATTGCAAAGCAATGCACAGACTATTGCAAAGCAATGCACAGACTATTGCAAAGCAATGCACAGAGACTATTGCAAAGCAATGCACAGATTGTGCAAAGCAATGCAGAGAGACTATTGCAAAGCAATGCACAGAGACTATTGCAAAGCAATGCACAGAGACTATTGCAAAGCAATGCACAGACTATTGCAAAGCAATGCACAGACTATTGCAACGCAATGCACAGAGACTATTGCAAAGCAATGCACAGACTATTGCAAAGAAATGCACAGACTATTGCAAAGCAATGCACAGACTATTGCAAAGCAATACACAGAGACTATTGCAAAGCAATGCAGAGACTATTGCAAAGCCATGCACAAAGACTATTGCAAAGCAATGCACTGACTATTGCAAAGCAATGCACAGACTATTGCAAAGCAATACAAAGAGACTATTGCAAAGCAATGCACAGACTATTGCAAAGCAATGCACAGACAATTGCAAAGCAATGCGAAGACTATTGCAAAGAAATGCACAGAGACTATTGCAAAGCAATGCAAAGACTATTGCAAAGCAATGCACAGAGACTATTGCAAAGCAATGCACAGACTATTGCAAAGCAACGCGAAGACTATTGCAAAGCAATGCACAGAGATTATTGCAAAGCAATGCACAGACTATTGCAAAGCAATGCACAGACTATTGCAAAGCAACGCAAAGACTATTGCAAAGCAATGCACAGAGACTATTGCAAAGCAATGCACAGACTATTGCAAAGCAACGCGAAGACTATTGCAAAGCAATGCACAGAGACTATTGCAAAGCAATGCACAGACTATTGCAAAGCAATGCACAGACTATTGCAAAGCAATGCAGAGAGACTATTGCAAAGCAATGCACAGATTTTTGCAAAGCAATGCACCGACTATTGCAAAGCAATGCACAGACTATTGCAAAGCAATGCACAGACTATTGCAAAGCAATGCACAGAGACTATTGCAAAGCAATGCACAGATTGTGCAAAGCAATGCAGAGAGACTATTGCAAAGCAATGCACAGAGACTATTGCAAAGCAATGCACAGAGACTATTGCAAAGCAATGCACAGACTATTGCAAAGCAATGCACAGACTATTGCAACGCAATGCACAGAGATTATTGCAAAGCAATGCACAGACTATTGCAAAGAAATGCACAGACTATTGCAAAGCAATGCACAGACTATTGCAAAGCAATACACAGAGACTATTGCAAAGCAATGCAGAGACTATTGCAAAGCCATGCACAAAGACTATTGCAAAGCAATGCACTGACTATTGCAAAGCAATGCACAGACTATTGCAAAGCAATACAAAGAGACTATTGCAAAGCAATGCACAGACTATTGCAAAGTAATGCACAGAGACTATTGCAAAGCAATGCACAGAGACTATTGCAAAGCAATGCACAGACTATTGCAAACCAATGCACAGAGACTATTGCAAAGCAATGCACAGAGACTATTGCAAAGCAATGCACAGAGACTATTGCAAAGCAATGCACAGAGACTATTGCAAAGCAATGCACAGAGACTATTGCAAAGCAATGCACAGACTATTGCAAAGCAATGCACAGAGACTATTGCAAAGCAATGCACAGACTATTGCAAAGCAATACACAGAGACTATTGCAAAGCAATGCACAGACTATTGCAAAGCCATGCTCAAAGACTATTGCAAAGCAATGCACAGACTATTGCAAAGCAATGCACAGACTATTGCAAAGCCATGCACAAAGACTATTGCAAAGCAATGCACAGACTATTGCAAAGCAATGCACAGAGACTATTGCAAAGCAATGCACAGACTATTGCAAAGCAATGCACAGACTATTGCAACCAATGCACAGACTATTGCAAAGCAATGCACAAAGACTATTGCAAAGCAATGCACAGACTATTGCAAAACAATGCACAGACTATTGCAAAGCAAAGCAAAGACTATTGCAAAGCAATGCACAGAGACTATTGCAAAGCAATGCACAGACTATTGCAAAGCAACGCGAAGACTATTGCAAAGCAATGCACAGAGACTGTTGCAAAGCCATGCACAGACTATTGCAAAGCAATGCACAGACTATTGCAAAGCAATGCACAGACTATTGCAAAGCAACACAAAGACTATTGCAAAGCAATGCACAGAGACTATTGCAAAGCAATGCACAGACTATTGCAAAGCAACGCGAAGACTATTGCAAAGCAATGCACAGAGACTATTGCAAAGCAATGCACAGACTATTGCAAAGCAATGCACAGACTATTGCAAAGCAATGCACAGAGACTATTGCAAAGCAATGCACAGATTCTTGCAAAGCAATGCACAGACTATTGCAAAGCAATGCACAGACTATTGCAAAGCAATGCACAGACTATTGCAAAGCAATGCACAGAGACTATTGCAAAGCAATGCACAGACTATTGCAAAGCAATGCACAGATTGTGCAAAGCAATGCAGAGAGACTATTGCAAAGCAATGCACAGAGACTATTGCAAAGCAATGCACAGAGACTATTGCAAAGCAATGCACAGACTATTGCAAAGCAATGCACAGACTATTGCAACGCAATGCACAGAGACTATTGCAAAGCAATGCACAGACTATTGCAAAGAAATGTACAGACTATTGCAAAGCAATGCACAGACTATTGCAAAGCAATACACAGAGACTATTGCAAAGCAATGCAGAGACTATTGCAAAGTCATGCACAAAGACTATTGCAAACCAATGCACAGACTATTGCAAAGCAATGCACAAAGACTATTGCAAAGCAATGCACAGACTATTGCAAAGCAATGCACAGACTATTGCAAAGCAACGCAAAGGCTATTGCAAAGCAATGCACAGAGACTATTGCAAAGCAATGCACAGAGACTATTGCAAAGCAATGCACAGAGACTATTGCAAAGCAATGCACAGACTATTGCAAAGCAATGCACAGACTATCGCAACCAATGCACAGACTATTGCAAAGCAAAGCAAAGACTATTGCAAAGCAATGCACAGAGACTATTGCAAAGCAATGCACAGACTATTGCAAAGCAACGCGAAGACTATTGCAAAGCAATGCACAGAGACTTTTGCAAAGCAATGCACAGACTATTGCAAAGCAATGCACAGACTATTGCAAAGCAATGCACAGACTATTGCAAAGCAACACAAAGACTATTGCAAAGCAATGCACAGAGACTATTGCAAAGCAATGCACAGACTATTGCAAAGCAACGCGAAGACTATTGCAAAGCAATGCACAGAGACTATTGCAAAGCAATGCACAGACTATTGCAAAGCAATGCACAGACTATTGCAAAGCAATGCAGAGAGACTATTGCAAAGCAATGCACAGATTTTTGCAAAGCAATGCACCGACTATTGCAAAGCAATGCACAGACTATTGCAAAGCAATGCACAGACTATTGCAAAGCAATGCACAGACTATTGCAAAGCAATGCACAGAGACTATTGCAAAGCAATGCACAGATTGTGCAAAGCAATGCAGAGAGACTATTGCAAAGCAATGCACAGAGACTATTGCAAAGCAATGCACAGAGACTATTGCAAAGCAATGCACAGACTATTGCAAAGCAATGCACAGACTATTGCAACGCAATGCACAGAGACTATTGCAAAGCAATGCACAGACTATTGCAAAGAAATGCACAGACTATTGCAAAGCAATGCACAGACTATTGCAAAGCAATACACAGAGACTATTGCAAAGCAATGCAGAGACTATTGCAAAGCCATGCACAAAGACTATTGCAAAGCAATGCACTGACTATTGCAAAGCAATGCACAGACTATTGCAAAGCAATACAAAGAGACTATTGCAAAGCAATGCACAGACTATTGCAAAGCAATGCACAGACAATTGCAAAGCAATGCGAAGACTATTGCAAAGAAATGCACAGAGACTATTGCAAAGCAATGCAAAGACTATTGCAAAGCAATGCACAGAGACTATTGCAAAGCAATGCACAGACTATTGCAAAGCAACGCGAAGACTATTGCAAAGCAATGCACAGAGATTATTGCAAAGCAATGCACAGACTATTGCAAAGCAATGCACAGACTATTGCAAAGCAACGCAAAGACTATTGCAAAGCAATGCACAGAGACTATTGCAAAGCAATGCACAGACTATTGCAAAGCAACGCGAAGACTATTGCAAAGCAATGCACAGAGACTATTGCAAAGCAATGCACAGACTATTGCAAAGCAATGCACAGACTATTGCAAAGCAATGCAGAGAGACTATTGCAAAGCAATGCACAGATTTTTGCAAAGCAATGCACCGACTATTGCAAAGCAATGCACAGACTATTGCAAAGCAATGCACAGACTATTGCAAAGCAATGCACAGAGACTATTGCAAAGCAATGCACAGATTGTGCAAAGCAATGCAGAGAGACTATTGCAAAGCAATGCACAGAGACTATTGCAAAGCAATGCACAGAGACTATTGCAAAGCAATGCACAGACTATTGCAAAGCAATGCACAGACTATTGCAACGCAATGCACAGAGATTATTGCAAAGCAATGCACAGACTATTGCAAAGAAATGCACAGACTATTGCAAAGCAATGCACAGACTATTGCAAAGCAATACACAGAGACTATTGCAAAGCAATGCAGAGACTATTGCAAAGCCATGCACAAAGACTATTGCAAAGCAATGCACTGACTATTGCAAAGCAATGCACAGACTATTGCAAAGCAATACAAAGAGACTATTGCAAAGCAATGCACAGACTATTGCAAAGTAATGCACAGAGACTATTGCAAAGCAATGCACAGAGACTATTGCAAAGCAATGCACAGACTATTGCAAACCAATGCACAGAGACTATTGCAAAGCAATGCACAGAGACTATTGCAAAGCAATGCACAGAGACTATTGCAAAGCAATGCACAGAGACTATTGCAAAGCAATGCACAGACTATTGCAAAGCAATGCACAGAGACTATTGCAAAGCAATGCACAGACTATTGCAAAGCAATACACAGAGACTATTGCAAAGCAATGCACAGACTATTGCAAAGCCATGCTCAAAGACTATTGCAAAGCAATGCACAGACTATTGCAAAGCAATGCACAGACTATTGCAAAGCCATGCACAAAGACTATTGCAAAGCAATGCACAGACTATTGCAAAGCAATGCACAGAGACTATTGCAAAGCAATGCACAGACTATTGCAAAGCAATGCACAGACTATTGCAACCAATGCACAGACTATTGCAAAGCAATGCACAAAGACTATTGCAAAGCAATGCACAGACTATTGCAAAACAATGCACAGACTATTGCAAAGCAAAGCAAAGACTATTGCAAAGCAATGCACAGAGACTATTGCAAAGCAATGCACAGACTATTGCAAAGCAACGCGAAGACTATTGCAAAGCAATGCACAGAGACTGTTGCAAAGCCATGCACAGACTATTGCAAAGCAATGCACAGACTATTGCAAAGCAATGCACAGACTATTGCAAAGCAACACAAAGACTATTGCAAAGCAATGCACAGAGACTATTGCAAAGCAATGCACAGACTATTGCAAAGCAACGCGAAGACTATTGCAAAGCAATGCACAGAGACTATTGCAAAGCAATGCACAGACTATTGCAAAGCAATGCACAGACTATTGCAAAGCAATGCACAGAGACTATTGCAAAGCAATGCACAGATTCTTGCAAAGCAATGCACAGACTATTGCAAAGCAATGCACAGACTATTGCAAAGCAATGCACAGACTATTGCAAAGCAATGCACAGAGACTATTGCAAAGCAATGCACAGACTATTGCAAAGCAATGCACAGATTGTGCAAAGCAATGCAGAGAGACTATTGCAAAGCAATGCACAGAGACTATTGCAAAGCAATGCACAGAGACTATTGCAAAGCAATGCACAGACTATTGCAAAGCAATGCACAGACTATTGCAACGCAATGCACAGAGACTATTGCAAAGCAATGCACAGACTATTGCAAAGAAATGTACAGACTATTGCAAAGCAATGCACAGACTATTGCAAAGCAATACACAGAGACTATTGCAAAGCAATGCAGAGACTATTGCAAAGTCATGCACAAAGACTATTGCAAACCAATGCACAGACTATTGCAAAGCAATGCACAAAGACTATTGCAAAGCAATGCACAGACTATTGCAAAGCAATGCACAGACTATTGCAAAGCAACGCAAAGGCTATTGCAAAGCAATGCACAGAGACTATTGCAAAGCAATGCACAGAGACTATTGCAAAGCAATGCACAGAGACTATTGCAAAGCAATGCACAGACTATTGCAAAGCAATGCACAGACTATCGCAACCAATGCACAGACTATTGCAAAGCAAAGCAAAGACTATTGCAAAGCAATGCACAGAGACTATTGCAAAGCAATGCACAGACTATTGCAAAGCAACGCGAAGACTATTGCAAAGCAATGCACAGAGACTTTTGCAAAGCAATGCACAGACTATTGCAAAGCAATGCACAGACTATTGCAAAGCAATGCACAGACTATTGCAAAGCAACACAAAGACTATTGCAAAGCAATGCACAGAGACTATTGCAAAGCAATGCACAGACTATTGCAAAGCAACGCGAAGACTATTGCAAAGCAATGCACAGAGACTATTGCAAAGCAATGCACAGACTATTGCAAAGCAATGCACAGACTATTGCAAAGCAATGCACAGAGACTATTGCAAAGCAATGCACAGATTTTTGCAAAGCAATGCACAGACTATTGCAAAGCAATGCACAGACTATTGCAAAGCAATACACAGAGACTATTGCAAAGCAATGCAGAGACTATTGCAAAGCCATGCACAAAGACTATTGCAAAGCAATGCACTGACTATTGCAAAGCAATGCACAGACTATTGCAAAGCAATACAAAGAGACTATTGCAAAGCAATGCACAGACTATTGCAAAGTAATGCACAGGGACTGATGCAAAGCAATGCACAGAGACTATTGCAAAGCAATGCACAGACTATTGCAAACCAATGCACAGAGACTATTGCAAAGCAATGCACAGACTATTGCAAATCAATGCACAGAGACTATTGCAAAGCAATGCACAGAGACTATTGCAAAGCAATGCACAGACTATTGCAAAGCAATGCATAGACTGTTGCAAAGCAATGCAGAGAGACTATTGCAAAGCAATGCAGAGATACTATTGCAAAGCAATGCACAGAGACTATTGCAAAGCAATGCACAGACTATTGCAAAGCAATGCACTGAGAATATTGCAAAGCAATGCACAGACTATTGCAAAGCAATGCACAGAGACTATTGCAAAGCAATGCACAGACTATTGCAAAGCTATGCACAAAGATTATTGCAAAGCAATGCACAGACTATTGCAAAGCAACGCGAAGACTATTGCAAAGCAATGCACAGACTATTGCAAAGCAATGCACAGAGACTATTGCAAAGCAATGCACAGACTATTGCAAAGCAATGCACAGACTATTGCAAAGCAATGCACAGAGACTATTGCAAAGCAATGCACAGATTATTGCAAAGCAATGCACAGACTATTGCAGAGCAATGCAGAGAGACTATTGCAAAGCAATGCACAGACTATTGCAAAGCAATGCACAGAGACTATTGCAAAGCAATGCACAGACTATTGCAAAGCAATGCACAGATTGTGCAAAGCAATTCAGAGAGACTATTGCCCAGCAAAGCACAGAGACTATTGCAAAGCAATGCACAGAAACTATTGCAAAGCAATGCACAGACTATTGCAAAGCAATGTACAGACTATTGCAAAGCAATGCACAGAGACTATTGCAAAGCAATGCACAGACTATTGCAAAGCAATGCACAGACTATTGCAAAGCAATGCACAGACTATTGCAAAGCAAGGCACAGAGAGTATTGCAAAGCAATGCACAGACTATTGCAAAGCAATGCACAGAGACTATTGCAAAGCAGTGCACAGACTATTGCAAAGCAATGCAAAGAGACTATTGCAAAGCAATGCGCAGACTATTGCAAAGCAATGCACAGAGACTATTGCAAAGCAATGCACAGAGACTATTGCAAAGCAATGCACAGACTATTGCAATGCACAAAGACTATTGCAAAGCAATGCACAGACTATTGCAAAGCAATGCACAGACTATTGCAAAGCAATGCACAGACACTATTGCAAAGCAATGCACATACTATTGCAAAGCAATGCACATACTATTGCAAAGCAATGCACAGACTATTGCAAAGCAATGCACAGACACTATTGCAAAGCAATGCACATACTATTGCAAAGCAATGCACATACTATTTCAAAGCAATGCACATACTATTGCAAACCAATGCACAGAGACTATTGCAAAGCAATGCACAGAGACTATTGCAAAGCAATTCGAAGACTATTGCAAAGCAATGCACAGAGACTATTGCAAAGCGATGCACAGATTATTGCAAAGCAATGCACAGACTATTGCAAAGCAATGCACAGATACTATTGCAAAGCAATGCACAGACTATTGCAAAGCAATACACAGAGACTATTGCAAAGCAATGCATAGACTATTGCAAAGCAATGCACAAAGACTACTACAAAGCAATGCACAGAGACTATTGCAAAGCAATGCACAGAGACTATTGCAAAGCAATGCACAGACTATTGCAACGCAATTCACAGAGACTATTGCAAAGCAATGCACAGACTATTGCAAAGAAATGCACAGACTATTGCAAAGCAATGCACAGACTATTGCAAAGCAATGCACAGACTATTGCAAAGCAATGCACAGAGACTATTGCAAAGCAATGCACAGACTATTGCAACCAATGCACAGACTATTGCAAAGCAATGCACAAAGACTATTGCAAAGCAATGCACAGACTATTGCAAAGCAATGCACAGACAATTGCAAAGCAATGCGAAGACTATTGCAAAGCAATGCACAGAGACTATTGCAAAGCAATGCAAAGACTATTGCAAAGCAATGCACAGAGACTATTGCAAAGCAATGCACAGACTATTGCAAAGCAACGCGAAGACTATTGCAAAGCAATGCACAGAGACTATTGCAAAGCAATGCACAGACTATTGCAAAGCAATGCACAGACTATTGCAAAGCAACGCGAAGACTATTGCAAAGCAATGCACAGAGACTATTGCAAAGCAATGCACAGACTATTGCAAAGCAATGCACAGACTATTGCAAAGCAATGCAGAGAGACTATTGCAAAGCAATGCACAGATTTTTGCAAAGCAATGCACCGACTATTGCAAAGCAATGCACAGACTATTGCAAAGCAATGCACAGACTATTGCAAAGCAATGCACAGACTATTGCAAAGCAATGCACAGAGACTATTGCAAAGCAATGCACAGATTGTGCAAAGCAATGCAGAGAGACTATTGCAAAGCAATGCACAGAGACTATTGCAAAGCAATGCACAGAGACTATTGCAAAGCAATGCACAGACTATTGCAAAGCAATGCACAGACTATTGCAACGCAATGCACAGAGACTATTGCAAAGCAATGCACAGACTATTGCAAAGAAATGCACAGACTATTGCAAAGCAATGCACAGACTATTGCAAAGCAATACACAGAGACTATTGCAAAGCAATGCAGAGACTATTGCAAAGCCATGCACAAAGACTATTGCAAAGCAATGCACTGACTATTGCAAAGCAATGCACAGACTATTGCAAAGCAATACAAAGAGACTATTGCAAAGCAATGCACAGACTATTGCAAAGCAATGCACAGACAATTGCAAAGCAATGCGAAGACTATTGCAAAGAAATGCACAGAGACTATTGCAAAGCAATGCAAAGACTATTGCAAAGCAATGCACAGAGACTATTGCAAAGCAATGCACAGACTATTGCAAAGCAACGCGAAGACTATTGCAAAGCAATGCACAGAGATTATTGCAAAGCAATGCACAGACTATTGCAAAGCAATGCACAGACTATTGCAAAGCAACGCAAAGACTATTGCAAAGCAATGCACAGAGACTATTGCAAAGCAATGCACAGACTATTGCAAAGCAACGCGAAGACTATTGCAAAGCAATGCACAGAGACTATTGCAAAGCAATGCACAGACTATTGCAAAGCAATGCACAGACTATTGCAAAGCAATGCAGAGAGACTATTGCAAAGCAATGCACAGATTTTTGCAAAGCAATGCACCGACTATTGCAAAGCAATGCACAGACTATTGCAAAGCAATGCACAGACTATTGCAAAGCAATGCACAGAGACTATTGCAAAGCAATGCACAGATTGTGCAAAGCAATGCAGAGAGACTATTGCAAAGCAATGCACAGAGACTATTGCAAAGCAATGCACAGAGACTATTGCAAAGCAATGCACAGACTATTGCAAAGCAATGCACAGACTATTGCAACGCAATGCACAGAGATTATTGCAAAGCAATGCACAGACTATTGCAAAGAAATGCACAGACTATTGCAAAGCAATGCACAGACTATTGCAAAGCAATACACAGAGACTATTGCAAAGCAATGCAGAGACTATTGCAAAGCCATGCACAAAGACTATTGCAAAGCAATGCACTGACTATTGCAAAGCAATGCACAGACTATTGCAAAGCAATACAAAGAGACTATTGCAAAGCAATGCACAGACTATTGCAAAGTAATGCACAGAGACTATTGCAAAGCAATGCACAGAGACTATTGCAAAGCAATGCACAGACTATTGCAAACCAATGCACAGAGACTATTGCAAAGCAATGCACAGAGACTATTGCAAAGCAATGCACAGAGACTATTGCAAAGCAATGCACAGAGACTATTGCAAAGCAATGCACAGAGACTATTGCAAAGCAATGCACAGACTATTGCAAAGCAATGCACAGAGACTATTGCAAAGCAATGCACAGACTATTGCAAAGCAATACACAGAGACTATTGCAAAGCAATGCACAGACTATTGCAAAGCCATGCTCAAAGACTATTGCAAAGCAATGCACAGACTATTGCAAAGCAATGCACAGACTATTGCAAAGCCATGCACAAAGACTATTGCAAAGCAATGCACAGACTATTGCAAAGCAATGCACAGAGACTATTGCAAAGCAATGCACAGACTATTGCAAAGCAATGCACAGACTATTGCAACCAATGCACAGACTATTGCAAAGCAATGCACAAAGACTATTGCAAAGCAATGCACAGACTATTGCAAAACAATGCACAGACTATTGCAAAGCAAAGCAAAGACTATTGCAAAGCAATGCACAGAGACTATTGCAAAGCAATGCACAGACTATTGCAAAGCAACGCGAAGACTATTGCAAAGCAATGCACAGAGACTGTTGCAAAGCCATGCACAGACTATTGCAAAGCAATGCACAGACTATTGCAAAGCAATGCACAGACTATTGCAAAGCAACACAAAGACTATTGCAAAGCAATGCACAGAGACTATTGCAAAGCAATGCACAGACTATTGCAAAGCAACGCGAAGACTATTGCAAAGCAATGCACAGAGACTATTGCAAAGCAATGCACAGACTATTGCAAAGCAATGCACAGACTATTGCAAAGCAATGCACAGAGACTATTGCAAAGCAATGCACAGATTTTTGCAAAGCAATGCACAGACTATTGCAAAGCAATGCACAGACTATTGCAAAGCAATGCACAGACTATTGCAAAGCAATGCACAGAGACTATTGCAAAGCAATCCACAGACTATTGCAAAGCAATGCACAGATTGTGCAAAGCAATGCAGAGAGACTATTGCAAAGCAATGCACAGAGACTATTGCAAAGCAATGCACAGAGACTATTGCAAAGCAATGCACAGACTATTGCAAAGCAATGCACAGACTATTGCAACGCAATGCACAGAGACTATTGCAAAGCAATGCACAGACTATTGCAAAGAAATGTACAGACTATTGCAAAGCAATGCACAGACTATTGCAAAGCAATACACAGAGACTATTGCAAAGCAATGCAGAGACTATTGCAAAGTCATGCACAAAGACTATTGCAAACCAATGCACAGACTATTGCAAAGCAATGCACAAAGACTATTGCAAAGCAATGCACAGACTATTGCAAAGCAATGCACAGACTATTGCAAAGCAACGCAAAGGCTATTGCAAAGCAATGCACAGAGACTATTGCAAAGCAATGCACAGAGACTATTGCAAAGCAATGCACAGAGACTATTGCAAAGCAATGCACAGACTATTGCAAAGCAATGCACAGACTATTGCAAAGCAATGCACAGAGACTATTGCAAAGCAATGCACAGATTTTTGCAAAGCAATGCACAGACTATTGCAAAGCAATGCACAGACTATTGCAAAGCAATGCACAGACTATTGCAAAGCAATGCACAGAGACTATTGCAAAGCAATGCACAGACTATTGCAAAGCAATGCACAGATTGTGCAAAGCAATGCAGAGAGACTATTGCAAAGCAATGCACAGAGACTATTGCAAAGCAATGCACAGAGACTATTGCAAAGCAATGCACAGACTATTGCAAAGCAATGCACAGACTATTGCAACGCAATGCACAGAGACTATTGCAAAGCAATGCACAGACTATTGCAAAGAAATGTACAGACTATTGCAAAGCAATGCACAGACTATTGCAAAGCAATACACAGAGACTATTGCAAAGCAATGCAGAGACTATTGCAAAGTCATGCACAAAGACTATTGCAAACCAATGCACAGACTATTGCAAAGCAATGCACAAAGACTATTGCAAAGCAATGCACAGACTATTGCAAAGCAATGCACAGACTATTGCAAAGCAACGCAAAGGCTATTGCAAAGCAATGCACAGAGACTATTGCAAAGCAATGCACAGAGACTATTGCAAAGCAATGCACAGACTATTGCAAAGAAATGCACAGATTATTGCAAAGCAATGCACAGACTATTGCAAAGCAATGCACAGAGACAATTGCAAAGCAATGCACAGACTATTGCAAAGCAATGCATAGACTATTGCAAAGCAATGCACAGACTATTGCAAAGCAATGTACAGAGACTATTGCAAAGCAATGCCAGACTATTGCAAAGCAATGCATAGACTATTACAAAGCAATGCACAGATTATTGCAAAGCAATGCACAGAGACTATTGCAAAGCAATGCACAGACTATTGCAAAGCCATGCACAGATTGTGCAAAGCAATGCAGAGAGACTATTGCAAAGCAATGCACAGAGACTATTGCAAAGCAATGCACAGAGACTATTGCAAAGCAATGCACAGACTATTGCAAAGAGATGCACAGAGACAATTGCAAAGCAATGCACAGACTATTGCAAAGCAATGCATAGACTATTGCAAAGCAATGCACAGACTATTGCAAAGCAATGCACAGAGACAATTGCAAAGCAATGCACAGACTATTGCAAAGCAATGCATAGACTATTGCAAAGCAATGCACCGATTATTGCAAAGCAATGCACAGAGACTATTGCAAAGCAATGCACAGACTATTGCAAAGCCATGCACAGATTGTGCAAAGCAATGCAGAGAGACTATTGCAAAGCAATGCACAGAGACTATTGCAAAGCAATGCACAGAGACTATTGCAAAGCAATGCACAGAGACTATTGCAAAGCAATGCACAGAGACTATTGCAAAGCACTGCACAGACTATTGCAAAGCAATGCACAGAGACTATTGCAAAGCAATGCACAGAGACTATTGCAAAGCAATGCACAGAGACTATTGCAAAGCAATGCACAGACTATTGCAAAGCAATGCACAGACTATTGCAAAGCAATGCACAGAGACTATTGCAAAGCAATGCACAGACTATTGCAAAGAAATGCACAGATGATTGCAAAGCAATGCACAGACTATTGCAAAGCAATGCACAGACTATTGCAAAGCAATGCACAGAGACTATTGCAAAGCAATGCACAGACTATTGCAACCAATGCACAGACTATTGCAAAGCAATGCACAAAGACTATTGCAAAGCAATGCACAGACTATTGCAAAGCAATGCACAGACAATTGCAAAGCAATGCGAAGACTATTGCAAAGCAATGCACAGAGACTATTGCAAAGCAATGCAAAGACTATTGCAAAGCAATGCACAGAGACTATTGCAAAGCAATGCACAGACTATTGCAAAGCAACGCGAAGACTATTGCAAAGCAATGCACAGAGACTATTGCAAAGCAATGCACAGACTATTGCAAAGCAATGCACAGACTATTGCAAAGCAACGCAAAGACTATTGCAAAGCAATGCACAGAGACTATTGCAAAGCAATGCACAGACTATTGCAAAGCAACGCGAAGACTATTGCAAAGCAATGCACAGAGACTATTGCAAAGCAATGCACAGACTATTGCAAAGCCATGCACAGATTGTGCAAAGCAATGCAGAGAGACTATTGCAAAGCAATGCACAGAGACTATTGCAAAGCAATGCACAGAGACTATTGCAAACCAATGCACAGACTATTGCAAAGAGATGCACAGAGACAATTGCAAAGCAATGCACAGACTATTGCAAAGCAATGCATAGACTATTGCAAAGCAATGCACAGACTATTGCAAAGCAATGCACAGAGACTATTGCAAAGCAATGCACAGACTATTGCAAAGCAATGCATAGACTATTGCAAAGCAATGCACCGATTATTGCAAAGCAATGCACAGAGACTATTGCAAAGCAATGCACAGACTATTGCAAAGCCATGCACAGATTGTGCAAAGCAATGCAGAGAGACTATTGCAAAGCAATGCACAGAGACTATTGCAAAGCAATGCACAGAGACTATTGCAAAGCAATGCACAGAGACTATTGCAAAGCAATGCACAGAGACTATTGCAAAGCAATGCACAGACTATTGCAAAGCAATGCACAGAGACTATTGCAAAGCAATGCACAGAGACTATTGCAAAGCAATGCACAGAGACTATTGCAAAGCAATGCACAGAGACTATTGCAAAGCAATGCACAGACTATTGCAAAGCAATGCACAGAGACTATTGCAAAGCAATGCACAGACTATTGCAAAGAAATGCACAGATGATTGCAAAGCAATGCACAGACTATTGCAAAGCAATGCACAGACTATTGCAAAGCAATGCACAGAGACTATTGCAAAGCAAAGCACAGACTATTGCAACCAATGCACAGACTATTGCAAAGCAATGCACAAAGACTATTGCAAAGCAATGCACAGACTATTGCAAAGCAATGCACAGACAATTGCAAAGCAATGCGAAGACTATTGCAAAGCAATGCACAGAGACTATTGCAAAGCAATGCAAAGACTATTGCAAAGCAATGCACAGAGACTATTGCAAAGCAATGCACAGACTATTGCAAAGCAACGCGAAGACTATTGCAAAGCAATGCACAGAGACTATTGCAAAGCAATGCACAGACTATTGCAAAGCAATGCACAGACTATTGCAAAGCAACGCAAAGACTATTGCAAAGCAATGCACAGAGACTATTGCAAAGCAATGCACAGACTATTGCAAAGCAACGCGAAGACTATTGCAAAGCAATGCACAGAGACTATTGCAAAGCAATGCACAGACTATTGCAAAGCAATGCACAGAGACTATTGCAAAGCAATGCACAGATTTTTGCAAAGCAATGCACCGACTATTGCAAAGCAATGCACAGACTATTGCAAAGCAATGCACAGACTATTGCAAAGCAATGCACAGAGACTATTGCAAAGCAATGCACAGATTGTGCAAAGCAATGCAGAGAGACTATTGCAAAGCAATGCACAGAGACTATTGAAAAGCAATGCACAGAGACTATTGCAAAGCAATGCACAGACTATTGCAAAGCAATGCACAGACTATTGCAACGCAATGCACAGAGACTATTGCAAAGCAATGCACAGACTATTGCAAAGAAATGCACAGACTATTGCAAAGCAATGCACAGACTATTGCAAAGCAATACACAGAGACTATTGCAAAGCAATGCAGAGACTATTGCAAAGCCATGCACAAAGACTATTGCAAAGCAATGCACTGACTATTGCAAAGCAATGCACAGACTATTGCAAAGCAATACAAAGAGACTATTGCAAAGCAATGCACAGACTATTGCAAAGTAATGCACAGAGACAATTGCAAAGCAATGCACAGAGACTATTGCAAAGCAATGCACAGACTATTGCAAACCAATGCACAGAGACTATTGCAAAGCAATGCACAGAGACTATTGCAAAGCAATGCACAGAGACTATTGCAAAGCAATGCACAGAGACTATTGCAAAGCAATGCACAGACTATTGCAAAGCAATGCACAGAGACTATTGCAAAGCAATGCACAGACTATTGCAAAGAAATGCACAGGTTATTGCAAAGCAATGCACAGACTTTTGCAAAGCAATGCACAGACTATTGCAAGGCAATGCACAGAGACTATTGCAAAGCAATGCACAGACTATTGCAACCAATGCACAGACTATTGCAAAGCAATGCATAAAGACTATTGCAAAGCAATGCACAGACTATTGCAAAGCAATGCACAGACTATTGCAAAGCAAAGCAAAGACTATTGCAAAGCAATGCACAGAGACTATTGCAAAGCAATGCACAGACTATTGCAAAGCAACGCGAAGACTATTGCAAAGCAATGCACAGAGACTGTTGCAAAGCAATGCACAAACTATTGCAAAGCAATGCACAGACTATTGCAGAGCAATGCACAGACTATTGCAAAGCAATGCACAGACTATTGCAAAGCAACACAAAGACTATTGCAAAGCAATGCACAGAGACTATTGCAAAGCAATGCACAGACTATTGCAAAGCAACGCGAAGACTATTGCAAAGCAATGCACAGAGACTATTGCAAAGCAATGCACAGACTATTGCAAAGCAATGCACAGACTATTGCAAAGCAATGCACAGAGACTATTGCAAAGCAATGCAGATTTTTGCAAAGCAATGCACAGACTATTGCAAAGCAATGCACAGACTATTGCAAAGCAATGCACAGAGACTATTGCAAAGCAATGCACAGACTATTGCAAAGCAATGCACAGATTGTGCAAAGCAATGCAGAGAGACTATTGCAAAGCAATGCACAGAGACTATTGCAAAGCAATGCACAGACTATTGCAAAGCAATGCACAGACTATTACAACGCAATGCACAGACTATTGCAAAGAAATGCACAGACTATTGCAAAGCAATGCACAGACTATTGCAAAGCAATGCACAGACTATTACAAAGAAATGCAGAGACTATTGCAAAGCCATGCACAAAGACTATTGCAAACCAATGCACAGACTATTGCAAAACAATGCACAAAGACTATTGCCAAGCAATGCACAGACTATTGCAAAGCAATGCACAGACTATTGCAAAGCAACGCAAAGGCTATTGCAAAGCAATGCACAGAGACTATTGCAAAGCAATGCACAGAGACTATTGCAAAGCAATGCACAGGCTATTGCAAAGAAATGCACAGATTATTGCAAAGCAATGCACAGACTATTGCAAAGCAATGCACAGAGACAATTGCAAAGCAATGCACAGACTATTGCAAAGCAATGCATAGACTATTGCAAAGCAATGCACAGACTATTGCAAAGCAATGTACAGAGACTATTGCAAAGCAATGCACAGACTATTGCAAAGCAATGCATAGACTATTACAAAGCAATGCACAGATTATTGCAAAGCAATGCACAGACTATTGCAAAGCAATGCACAGACTATTGCAAAGAAATGCACAGACTATTGCAAAGCAATGCACAGATTTTTGCAAAGCAATGCACAGACTATTGCAAAGCAATGCACAGACTATTGCAAAGCAATGCACAGACTATTGCAAAGCAATGCACAGAGACTATTGCAAAGCAATGCACAGACTATTGCAAAGCAATGCACAGATTGTGCAAAGCAATGCAGAGAGACTATTGCAAAGCAATGCACAGAGACTATTGCAAAGCAATGCACAGAGACTATTGCAAAGCAATGCACAGACTATTGCAAAGCAATGCACAGACTATTGCAACGCAATGCACAGAGACTATTGCAAAGCAATGCACAGACTATTGCAAAGAAATGTACAGACTATTGCAAAGCAATGCACAGACTATTGCAAAGCAATACACAGAGACTATTGCAAAGCAATGCAGAGACTATTGCAAAGTCATGCACAAAGACTATTGCAAACCAATGCACAGACTATTGCAAAGCAATGCACAAAGACTATTGCAAAGCAATGCACAGACTATTGCAAAGCAATGCACAGACTATTGCAAAGCAAAGCAAAGGCTATTGCAAAGCAATGCACAGAGACTATTGCAAAGCAATGCACAGAGACTATTGCAAAGCAATGCACAGAGACTATTGCAAAGCAATGCACAGACTATTGCAAAGCAATGCACAGACTATTGCAAAGCAATGCACAGAGACTATTGCAAAGCAATGCACAGATTTTTGCAAAGCAATGCACAGACTATTGCAAAGCAATGCACAGACTATTGCAAAGCAATGCACAGACTATTGCAAAGCAATGCACAGAGACTATTGCAAAGCAATACACAGACTATTGCAAAGCAATGCACAGATTGTGCAAAGCAATGCAGAGAGACTATTGCAAAGCAATGCACAGAGACTATTGCAAAGCAATGCACAGAGACTATTGCAAAGCAATGCACAGACTATTGCAAAGCAATGCACAGACTATTGCAACGCAATGCACAGAGACTATTGCAAAGCAATGCACAGACTATTGCAAAGAAATGTACAGACTATTGCAAAGCAATACACAGAGACTATTGCAAAGCAATGCAGAGACTATTGCAAAGTCATGCACAAAGACTATTGCAAACCAATGCACAGACTATTGCAAAGCAATGCACAAAGACTATTGCAAAGCAATGCACAGACTATTGCAAAGCAATGCACAGACTATTGCAAAGCAACGCAAAGGCTATTGCAAAGCAATGCACAGAGACTATTGCAAAGCAATGCACAGAGACTATTGCAAAGCAATGCACAGACTATTGCAAAGAAATGCACAGATTATTGCAAAGCAATGCACAGACTATTGCAAAGCAATGCACAGAGACAATTGCAAAGCAATGCACAGACTATTGCAACGAAATGCACAGATTATTGCAAAGCAATGCACAGACTATTGCAAAGCAATGCACAGACTATTGCAAAGCAATGCACAGAGACTATTGCAAAGCAATGCACAGACTATTGCAACCAATGCACAGACTATTGCAAAGCAATGCACAAAGACTATTGCAAAGCAATGCACAGACTATTGCAAAGCAATGCACAGAGACTATTGCAAAGCAATGCACAGACTATTGCAAACCAATGCACAGAGACTATTGCAAAGCAATGCACAGACTATTGCAAATCAATGCACAGAGACTATTGCAAAGCAATGCACAGACTATTGCAAATCAATGCACAGAGACTATTGCAAAGCAATGCACAGAGACTATTGCAAAGCAATGCACAGACTATTGCAAAGCAATGCATAGACTGTTGCAAAGCAATGCAGAGAGACTATTGCAAAGCAATGCAGAGATACTATTGCAAAGCAATGCACAGAGACTATTGCAAAGCAATGCACAGACTATTGCAAAGCAATGCACTGACAATATTGCAAAGCAATGCACAGACTATTGCAAAGCAATGCACAGAGACTATTGCAAAGCAATGCACAGACTATTGCAAAGCAATGCACAAAGATTATTGCAAAGCAATGCACAGACTATTGCAAAGCAACGCGAAGACTATTGCAAAGCAATGCACAGACTATTGCAAAGCAATGCACAAAGACTATTGCAAAGCAATGCACAGAATATTGCAAAGCAACGCGAAGACTATTGCAAAGCAATGCACAGAGACTATTGCAAAGCAATGCACAGACTATTGCAAAGCAATGCACAGACTATTGCAAAGCAATGCACAGAGACTATTGCAAAGCAATGCACAGACTATTTCAAAGCAATGCACAGATTATTGCAAAGCAATGCACAGACTATTGCAGAGCAATGCAGAGAGACTATTGCAAAGCAATGCACAGACTATTGCAAAGCAATGCACAGAGACTATTGCAAAGCAATGCACAGACTATTGCAAAGCAATCCACAGAGTGTGCAAAGCAATTCAGAGAGACTATTGCCCAGCAATGCACAGAGACAATTGCAAAGCAATGCACAGAGACTATTGCAAAGCAATGCACAGACTATTGCAAAGCAATGCACAGACTATTGCAAAGCAAGGCACAGAGAGTATTGCAAAGCAATGCACAGACTATTGCAAAGCAATGCGAAGACTATTGCAAAGCAATGCAAAGAGACTATTGCAAAGCAATGCGCAGACTATTGCAAAGCAATGCACAGACTATTGCAATGCAATGCACAAAGACTATTGCAAAGCAATGCACAGACTATTGCAAAGCAATGCACAGACTATTGCAAAGCAATGCACAGAGACTATTGCAAAGCAATGCACATACTATTGCAAAGCAATGCACATACTATTGCAAAGCAATGCACAGACTATTGCAAAGCAATGCGAAGACTATTGCAAAGCAATGCACAGAGACTATTGCAAAGCAATGCGAAGACTATTGCAAAGCAATGCACAGAGACTATTGCAAAGCAATGCACAGATTATTGCAAAGCAATGCACAGACTATTGCAAAGCAATGCACAGATACTATTGCAAAGCAATGCACAGACTATTGCAAAGCAATACACAGAGACTATTGCAAAGCAATGCACAGACTATTGCAAAGCAATGCACAAAGACTACTGCAAAGCAATGCACAGAGACTATTGCAAAACAATGCACAGAGACTATTGCAAAGCAATGCAGACTATTGCAACGCAATTCACAGAGACTATTGCAAAGCAATGCACAGACTATTGCAAAGAAATGCACAGACTATTGCAAAGCAATGCACAGACTATTGCAAAGCAATACACAGAGACTATTGCAAAGCAATGCACAGACTATTGAAAAGCCATGCACAAAGACTATTGCAAAGCAATGCACAGACTATTGCAAAGCAATGCACAGACTATTGCAAAGCTATGCACAAAGTCTATTGCAAAGCAATGCACAGACTATTGCAAAGCAATGCACAGAGACTATTGCAAAGCAATGCACAGACTATTGCAAAACAATGCACAGACTATTGCAACCAATGCACAGACTATTGCAAAGCAATGCACAAAGACTATTGCAAAGCAATGCACAGACTATTGCAAAGCAATGCAGAGACTATTGCAAAGCCATGCACAAAGACTATTGCAAACCAATGCACAGACTATTGCAAAACGATGCACAAAGACTATTGCCAAGCAATGCACAGACTATTGCAAAGCAATGCACAGACTATTGCAAAGCAACGCAAAGGCTATTGCAAAGCAATGCACAGAGACTATTGCAAAGCAATGCACAGAGACTATTGCAAAGCAATGCACAGGCTATTGCAAAGAAATGCACAGATTATTGCAAAGCAATGCACAGACTATTGCAATGCAATGCACAGAGACAATTGCAAAGCAATGCACAGACTATTGCAAAGCAATGCATAGACTATTGCAAAGCAATGCACAGACTATTGCAAAGCAATGTACAGAGACTATTGCAAAGCAATGCACAGACTATTGCAAAGCAATGCACAGACTATTGCAAAGCAATGCATAGACTATTGCAAAGCAATGCACAGACTATTGCAAAGCAATGCACAGAGACTATTGCAAAGCAATGCACAGACTATTGCAAAGCCATGCACAGATTGTGCAAAGCAATGCAGAGAGACTATTGCAAAGCAATGCACAGAGACTATTGCAAAGCAATGCACAGAGACTATTGCAAAGCAATGCACAGACTATTGCAAAGCAATGCACAGAGACAATTGCAAAGCAATGCACAGACTATTGCAAAGCAATGCATAGACTATTGCAAAGCAATGCACAGACTATTGCAAGCAATGCACAGAGACTATTGCAAAGCAATGCACAGACAATTGCAAAGCAATGCATAGACTATTGCAAAGCAATGCACAGATTATTGCAAAGCAATGCACAGAGACTATTGCAAAGCAATGCACAGACTATTGCAAAGCCATGCACAGATTGTGCAAAGCAATGCAGAGAGACTATTGCAAAGCAATGCACAGACTATTGCAAAGCAATGCACAAAGACTATTGCAAAGCAATGCACAGACTATTGCAAAGCAATGCAGAGACTATTGCAAAGCCATGCACAAAGACTATTGCAAACCAATGCACAGACTATTGCAAAACGATGCACAAAGACTATTGCCAAGCAATGCACAGACTATTGCAAAGCAATGCACAGACTATTGCAAAGCAACGCAAAGGCTATTGCAAAGCAATGCACAGAGACTATTGCAAAGCAATGCACAGAGACTATTGCAAAGCAATGCACAGGCTATTGCAAAGAAATGCACAGATTATTGCAAAGCAATGCACAGACTATTGCAATGCAATGCACAGAGACAATTGCAAAGCAATGCACAGACTATTGCAAAGCAATGCATAGACTATTGCAAAGCAATGCACAGACTATTGCAAAGCAATGTACAGAGACTATTGCAAAGCAATGCACAGACTATTGCAAAGCAATGCACAGACTATTGCAAAGCAATGCATAGACTATTGCAAAGCAATGCACAGACTATTGCAAAGCAATGCACAGAGACTATTGCAAAGCAATGCACAGACTATTGCAAAGCCATGCACAGATTGTGCAAAGCAATGCAGAGAGACTATTGCAAAGCAATGCACAGAGACTATTGCAAAGCAATGCACAGAGACTATTGCAAAGCAATGCACAGACTATTGCAAAGCAATGCACAGAGACAATTGCAAAGCAATGCACAGACTATTGCAAAGCAATGCATAGACTATTGCAAAGCAATGCACAGACTATTGCAAGCAATGCACAGAGACTATTGCAAAGCAATGCACAGACAATTGCAAAGCAATGCATAGACTATTGCAAAGCAATGCACAGATTATTGCAAAGCAATGCACAGAGACTATTGCAAAGCAATGCACAGACTATTGCAAAGCCATGCACAGATTGTGCAAAGCAATGCAGAGAGACTATTGCAAAGCAATGCACAGAGACTATTGCAAAGCAATGCACAGAGACTATTGCAAAGCAATGCACAGAGACTATTGCAAAGCAATGCACAGACTATTTCAAAGCAATGCACACAGACTATTGCAAAGCAATGCACAGACTATTGCAAAGCAATGCACAGAGACTATTGCAAAGCATTGCACAGACTATTGCAACGAAATGCACAGATTATTGCAAAGCAATGCACAGACTATTGCAAAGCAATGCACAGACTATTGCAAAGCAATGCACAGAGACTATTGCAAAGCAATGCACAGACTATTGCAACCAATGCACAGACTATTGCAAAGCAATGCACAAAGACTATTGCAAAGCAATGCACAGACTATTGCAAAGCAATGCACAGAGACTATTGCAAAGCAATGCACAGACTATTGCAAACCAATGCACAGAGACTATTGCAAAGCAATGCACAGACTATTGCAAATCAATGCACAGAGACTATTGCAAAGCAATGCACAGACTATTGCAAATCAATGCACAGAGACTATTGCAAAGCAATGCACAGAGACTATTGCAAAGCAATGCACAGACTATTGCAAAGCAATGCATAGACTGTTGCAAAGCAATGCAGAGAGACTATTGCAAAGCAATGCAGAGATACTATTGCAAAGCAATGCACAGAGACTATTGCAAAGCAATGCACAGACTATTGCGAAGCAATGCACTGACAATATTGCAAAGCAATGCACAGACTATTGCAAAGCAATGCACAGAGACTATTGCAAAGCAATGCACAGACTATTGCAAAGCAATGCACAAAGATTATTGCAAAGCAATGCACAGACTATTGCAAAGCAACGCGAAGACTATTGCAAAGCAATGCACAAAGACTATTGCAAAGCAATGCACAGAATATTGCAAAGCAACGCGAAGACTATTGCAAAGCAATGCACAGAGACTATTGCAAAGCAATGCACAGACTATTGCAAAGCAATGCACAGACTATTGCAAAGCAATGCACAGAGACTATTGCAAAGCAATGCACAGACTATTGCAAAGCAATGCACAGATTATTGCAAAGCAATGCACAGACTATTGCAGAGCAATGCAGAGAGACTATTGCAAAGCAATGCACAGACTATTGCAAAGCAATGCACAGAGACTATTGCAAAGCAATGCACAGACTATTGCAAAGCAATCCACAGAGTGTGCAAAGCAATTCAGAGAGACTATTGCCCAGCAATGCACAGAGACAATTGCAAAGCAATGCACAGAGACTATTGCAAAGCAATGCACAGACTATTGCAAAGCAATGCACAGACTATTGCAAAGCAAGGCACAGAGAGTATTGCAAAGCAATGCACAGACTATTGCAAAGCAATGCGAAGACTATTGCAAAGCAATGCAAAGAGACTATTGCAAAGCACTGCACAGACTATTGCAAAGCAATGCACAGAGACTATTGCAAAGCACTGCACAGACTATTGCAATGCAATGCACAAAGACTATTGCAAAGCAATGCACAGACTATTGCAAAGCAATGCACAGAGACTATTGCAAAGCAATGCACAGACTATTGCAAAGCAATGCACAGAGACTATTGCAAAGCAATGCACATACTATTGCAAAGCAATGCACATACTATTGCAAAGCAATGCACAGACTATTGCAAAGCAATGCGAAGACTATTGCAAAGCAATGCACAGAGACTATTGCAAAGCAATGCGAAGACTATTGCAAAGCAATGCACAGAGACTATTGCAAAGCAATGCACAGATTATTGCAAAGCAATGCACAGACTATTGCAAAGCAATGCGAAGACTATTGCAAAGCAATGCGAAGACTATTGCAAAGCAATGCACAGAGACTATTGCAAAGCAATGCACAGATTATTGCAAAGCAATGCACAGACTATTGCAAAGCAATGCACAGATACTATTGCAAAGCAATGCACAGACTATTGCAAAGCAATACACAGAGACTATTGCAAAGCAATGCACAGACTATTGCAAAGCAATGCACAAAGACTATTGCAAAGCAATGCACAGAGACTATTGCAAAGCAATGCACAGACTATTGCAAAGCAATGCACAAACTATTGCAAAGCAATGCACAAAGACTATTGCAAAGCAATGCACAGACTATTTCAAAGCAATGCACAGACTATTGCAAAGCAAAGCACAAAGACTATTGCAAAGCAATGCACAGACTATTGCAAAGCAATGCACAGACTATTGCAAAGCAACGCAAAGACTATTACAAAGCAATGCACAGAGACTATTTTAAAGCAATGCACAGACTATTGCAAAGCAATGCACAGACTATTGCAAAGCAATGCACAGAGACTATTGCAAAGCAATGCACAGATTATTGCAAAGCAATGCACAGAGACTATTGCAAAGCAATGCACAGACTATTGCAAAGCAATGCACAGAGACTATTGCAAAGCAATGCACAGACTATTGCAAAGCAATGCACAGATTGTGCAAAGCAATGCAGGGAGACTATTGCAAAGCAATGCACAGAGACTATTGCAAAGCAATGCACAGAGACTATTGCAAAGCAATGCACAGACTATTGCAAAGCAATGCACGACTATTGCAAAGCAATGCACAGAGACTATTGCAAAGCAATGCACAGAGACTATTGCAAAGCAATGCACAGACTATTGCAAAGCAATGCACAAAGACTATTGCAAAGCAATGCACAGATTATTGCAAAGCAATGCACAGACTATTACAAAGCAATGCACAGACTATTGCAAAGCAAAGCACAAAGACTATTGCAAAGCAATGCACAGACTATTGCAAAGCAATGCACAGACTATTGCAAAGCAATGCGAAGACTATTGCAAAGCAATGTGAAGACTATTGCAAAGCAATGCACAGAGACTATTGCAAAGCAATGCACAGATTATTGCAAAGCAATGCACAGACTATTGCAAAGCAATGCACAGATACTATTCCAAAGCAATGCACAGACTATTGCAAAGCAATACACAGAGACTATTGCAAAGCAATGCACAGACTATTGCAAAGCAATGCACAAAGACTATTGCAAAGCAATGCACAGAGACTATTGCAAAGCAATGCACAGACTGTTGCAAAGCAATGCACAAACTATTGCAAAGCAATGCACAAAGACTATTGCAAAGCAATGCACAGACTATTGCAAAGCAATGCACAGACTATTACAAAGCAATGCACAGACTATTGCAAAGCAAAGCACAAAGACTATTGCAAAGCAATGCACAGACTATTGCAAAGCAATGCACAGACTATTGCAAAGCAACGCAAAGACTATTACAAAGCAATGCACAGAGACTATTTTAAAGCAATGCACAGACTATTGCAAAGCAATGCACAGACTATTGCAAAGCAATGCACAGAGACTATTGCGAAGCAATGCACAGAGACTATTGCAAAGAAATGCACAGACTATTGCAAAGCAATGCACAGACTATTGCAAAGCAATACACAGACTTTTGCAAAGCAATGCACAGACTATTGCAAAGCAATGCACAGAGACTATTGCAAAGCATTGCACAGACTATTGCAAAGCAAAGCACAGACTATTGCAACGCAATGCACAAAGGCTATTGCAAAGCAATGCACAGACTATTGCAAAGCAATGCACAGACTATTGCAAAGCAACGCGAAGACTATTGCAAAGCAATGCACAGAGACTATTGCAAAGCAATGCACAGCCTATTGCAAAGCAATGCACAGACTATTGCAAAGCAATGCACAGAGACTATTGCAAAGCACTGCACAGATTATTGCATAGCAATGCACAGACTATTGCAAAGCAATGCACAGACTATTGCAAAACAATACACAGAGACTATTGGACTCTTGCAAAGCAATGCACAGACTATTGCAAAGCAATGCACAGAGACTATTGCAAAGCAATGCAAAGACTATTGCAAAGCAATGCACAGAGACTATTGCAAAGCAATGCACAAAGACTATTGCAAAGCAATGCACAGACTATTGCAAAGCAATGCACAGACTATTGCAAAGCAATGCACAGAGACTATTGCAAAGCAATGCACAGAGACTATTGCAAAGCAATGCACAGACTATTGCAAAGCAATGCACAGACTATTGCAAAGCAATGCACAGAGACTATTGCAAAGCAATACACAGACTATTGCAAACCAATGCACAGACTATTGCAAAGCAATGCACAAAGACTATTGCAAAGCAATGCACAGACTATTGCAAAGCAACGCGAAGACTATTGCAAAGCAATGCACAGAGACTATTGCAAAGCAATGCACAGACTATTGCAAAGCAATGCACAGACTATTGCAAAGCAATGCAGAGAGACTATTGCAAAGCAATGCACAGACTATTGCAAAGCAATGCACAGAGACTATTGCAAAGCAATGCACAGATTATTGCAAAGCAATGCACAGACTATTGCAAAGCAATGCACAGAGACTATTGCAAAGCAATGCACAGATTGTGCAAAGCAATGCAGAGAGACTATTGCAAAGCAATGCAGAGAGACTATTGCAAAGCAATGCAGAGATACTATTGCAAAGCAATGCATAGACTATTGCAGAGCAATGCAGAGAGACTATTGCAAAGCAATGCACAGAGACTATTGCAAAGCAATGCACAGACTATTGCAAAGCAATGCACAGAGACTATTGCAAAGCAATGCACAGACTATTGCAAAGCAATGCACAGACTATTGCAAAGCAATGCACAGAGACTATTGCAAAGCAATGCACAGAGACTATTGCAAAGCAATGCACAGACTATTGCAAAGCAATGCACAGACTATTGCAAAGCAATGCACAGAGACTATTGCAAAGCAATGCACAGATTATTGCAAAGCAATGCACAGAGACTATTGCAAAGCAATGCACAGACTATTGCAAAGCAATGCACAGAGACTATTGCAAAGCAATACACAGACTATTGCAAAGCAATGCACAGATTGTGCAAAGCAATGCAGAGAGACTATTGCAAAGCAATGCACAGAGACTATTGCAAAGCAATGCACAGAGAGTATTGCAAAGCAAAGCACAGACTATTGCAAAGCAATGCACAGACTATTGCAAAGCAATGCACAGAGACTATTGCACAGCAATGCACAGACTATTGCAAAGCAATGCACAGACTATTGCAAGGCAATGCACAGACTATTGCAAAGCAATGCGAAGACTATTGCAAAGCAATGCACAGAGACTATTGCAAAGCAATGCACAGAGACTATTGCAACGCAATGCACAGAGACTATTGCAAAGCAATGCACAGAGACTATTGCAAAGAAATGCACAGACTATTGCAAAGAAATGCACAGATGATTGCAAAGCAATGCACAGACTATTGCAAAGCAATGCACAGACTATTGTAAAGCAACGCACAGAGACTATTGCAAAGCAATGCACGGACTATTGCAAAGCAATGCACAGACTATTGCAAAGCAATGCACAAAGACTATTGCAAAGCAATGCACAGACTATTGCAAAGCAATGCACAGACTATTACAAAGCAATGCACAGACTATTGCAAAGCAAAGCACAAAGACTATTGCAAAGCAATGCACAGACTATTGCAAAGCAAGTCACAGACTATTGCAAAGCAACGCAAAGACTATTGCAAAGCAATGCACAGAGACTACTGCAAAGCAATGCACAGACTATTGCAAAGCAATGCGAAGACTATTGCAAAGCAATGCACAGAGACTATTGTAAAGCAATGCACAGACTATTGCAAAGCAATGCACAGAGACTATTGCAAAGCAATGCACTGATTATTGCAAAGCAATGCACAGACTATTGCAGAGCAATGAAGAGAGACTATTGCAAAGCAATGCACAGACTATTGCAAAGCAATGCACAGAGACTATTGCAAAGCAATGCACAGACTATTGCAAAGCAATGCACATATTATGCAAAGCAATGCAGAGAGACTATTGCCCAGCAATGCACAGAGACTATTGCAAAACAATGCACAGAGACTATTGCAAAGCAATGCACAGATTATTGCAAAGCAATGCACAGACTATTGCAAAGCAATGCACAGAGACTATTGCAAAGCAATGCACAGATTGTGCAAAGCAATGCAGAGAGACTATTGCAAAGCAATGCAGAAAGACTATTGCAAAGCAATGCAGAGATACTATTGCAAAGCAATGCATAGACTATTGCAGAGCAATGCAGAGAGACTATTGCAAAGCAATGCACAGAGACTATTGCAAAGCAATGCACAGACTATTGCAAAGCAATGCACAGAGACTATTGCAAAGCAATGCACAGACTATTGCAAAGCAATGCACAGACTATTGCAAAGCAATGCACAGAGACTATTGCAAAGCAATGCACAGAGACTATTGCAAAGCAATGCACAGACTATTGCAAAGCAATGCACAGACTATTGCATAGCAATGCACAGAGACTATTGCAAAGCAATGCACAGATTATTGCAAAGCAATGCACAGAGACTATTGCAAAGCAATGCACAGACTATTGCAAAGCAATGCACAGAGACTATTGTAAAGCAATGCACAGACTATTGCAAAGCAATGCACAGATTGTGCAAAGCAATGCAGAGAGACTATTGCAAAGCAATGCACAGAGACTATTGCAAAGCAATGCACAGAGACTATTGCAAAGCAAAGCACAGACTATTGCAAAGCAATGCACAGACTATTGCAAAGCAATGCACAGAGACTATTGCACAGCAATGCACAGACTATTGCAAAGCAATGCACAGACTATTGCAAGGCAATGTACAGACTATTGCAAAGCAATGCGAAGACTATTGCAAAGCAATGCACAGAGACTATTGCAAAGCAATGCACAGAGACTATTGCAACGCAATGCACAGAGACTATTGCAAAGCAATGCACAGAGACTATTGCAAAGAAATGCACAGACTATTGCAAAGAAATGCACAGATGATTGCAAAGCAATGCACAGACTATTGCAAAGCAATGCACAGACTATTGTAAAGCAACGCACAGAGACTATTGCAAAGCAATGCACGGACTATTGCAAAGCAATGCACAGACTATTGCAAAGCAATGCACAAAGACTATTGCAAAGCAATGCACAGAGACTACTGCAAAGCAATGCACAGACTATTGCAAAGCAACGCGAAGACTATTGCAAAGCAATGCACAGAGACTATTGTAAAGCAATGCACAGACTATTGCAAAGCAATGCACAGAGACTATTGCAAAGCAATGCACTGATTATTGCAAAGCAATGCACAGACTATTGCAGAGCAATGAAGAGAGACTATTGCAAATCAATGCACAGACTATTGCAAAGCAATGCACAGAGACTATTGCAAAGCAATGCACAGACTATTGCAATGCAATGCACATATTATGCAAAGCAATGCAGAGAGACTATTGCCCAGCAATGCACAGAGACTATTGCAAAACAATGCATAGAGACTATTGCAAAGCAATGCACAGACTATTGCAAAGCAATGCACAGACTATTGCAAAGCAATGCGCAGACTATTGCAAAGCAATGCACAGAGAGAATTGCAAAGCAATGCACAGACTATTGCAAAGCAATGCATAGACTATTGCAGAGCAATGCAGAGAGACTATTGCAAAGCAATGCACAGAGACTATTGCAAAGCAATGCACAGACACTATTGCAAAGCAATGCACAGACTACTGCAAAGCAATGCACAGAGACTATTGTAAAGCAATGCACAGACTATTGCAAATAAATGCACAGATTATTGCAAAGCAATGCACAGACTATTGCAAAGCAATGCACAGACTATTGTAAAGAAATGCACAGAGACTATTGCAAAGCAATGCACAGACTATTGCAAAGCAATACACAGACTATTGCAAAGCAATGCACAGACTATTGCAAAGCAATGCACAGAGACTATTGCAAAGCAATGCACAGACTATTGCAAAGCAATGCACAGACTATTGCAAAGCAATGCACAAAGACTATTGCAAAGCAATGCACAGACTATTGCAAAGCAATGCACATACTATTGAAAAGCAATGCAGACTATTGCAAAGCAATGCACAGAGACTATTGCATAACAATGCACAGACTATTGCAAAGCAATGCACAGACTATTGCAAATCAATGCACAGAGACTATTGCAAAGCAATGCACAGATTATTGCAAAGCAATGCACAGAGACTATTGCGAAGCAATGCACAGACTATTGCAAAGCAATGCACAAAGACTATTGCAAAGCAATGCACAGACTATTGCAAAGCAATGCACAGATTGTGCAAAGCAATGCAGAGAGACTATTGCAAAGCAATGCCCAGAGACTATTGCAAAGCAATGCACAGAGACTATTGCCAAGCAATGCACAGACTATTGCAAAGCAATGCACAGACTATTGCAAAGCAATGCACAGAGACTATTGCAAAGCAATGCACAGACTATTGCAAAGCAATGCACAGACTATTGCAAAGCAATGCACAGAGACTATTGCAAAGCAATGCACAGACTATTGCAAAGCAATGCACAGAGACTATTGCAAAGCAATGCACAGACTATTACAAAGAAATGCACAGATTATTGCACAGCAATGCACAGACTATTGCAAAGCAATGCACAGACTATTGCAAAGCAATACACAGAGACTATTGGACTATTGCAAAGCAATGCACAGACTATTGCAAAGCAATGCACAGAGACTATTGCAAAGCAATGCACAGAGACTATTGCAAAGCAATGCACAGACTATTGCAAAGCAATGCACAAAGACTATTGCAAAGCAATGCACAGACTATTGCAAAGCAATGCACAGACTATTGCAAAGCAACGCGAAGACTATTGCAAAGCAATGCACAGAGAATATTGCAAAGCAATGCACAGACTATTGCAAAGCAATGCACAGACTATTGCAAAGCAATGCACAGAGACTATTGCAGAGGAATGCACAGATTATTTCAAAGCAATGCACAGAGACTATTGCAAAGCAATGCACAGACTATTGCAAAGCAATGCACAGAGACTATTGCAAAGCAATGCACAGACTATTGCAAAGCAATGCACAGATTGTGCAAAGAGACTATTGCAAAGCAATGCACAGACTATTGCAAAGCAATGCACAGAGACTATTGCAAAGCAATGCACAGACCATTACAAAGAAATGCAGATTATTGCATAGCAATGCACAGACTATTGCAAAGCAATGCACAGACTATTGCAAAGCAATACACAGAGACTATTGGACTATTGCAAAGCAATGCACAGACTATTGCAAAGCAATGCACAGAGACTATTGCAAAGCAATGCAAAGACTTTTGTGAAGCAATGCACAGAGACTATTGCAAAGAAATGCACAGACTATTGCAAAGCAATGCACAGACTATTGCAAAGCAATACGCAGACTTTTGCAAAGCAATGCACAGACTATTGCAAAGCAATGCACAGAGACTATTGCAAAGCATTGCACAGACTATTGCAAAGCAAAGCACAGACTATTGCAACGCAATGCACAAAGGCTATTGCAAAGCAATGCACAGACTATTGCAAAGCAATGCACAGACTATTGCAAAGCAACGCGAAGACTATTGCAAAGCAATGCACAGAGACTATTGCAAAGCAATGCACTGACTATTGCAAAGCAATGCACAGGCTATTGCAAAGCAATGCACAGAGACTATTGCAAAGCAATGCACAGATTATTGCAAAGCAATGTACAGAGACTATTGCAAAGCAATGCACAGACTATTGCAAAGCAATGCACAGATTATTGCAAAGCAATGCACAGACTATTGCAAAGCAATGCACAGAGACTATTGCAAAGCAATGCACAGATTGTGCAAAGCAATGCAGAGAGACTATTGCAAAGCAATGCAGAGAGACTATTGCAAAGCAATGCAGAGATACTATTGCAAAGCAATGCATAGACTATTGCAGAGCAATGCAGAGAGACTATTGCAAAGCAATGCACAGAGACTATTGCAAAGCAATGCACGGAGACTATTGCAAAGCAATGCACAGACTATTGCAAAGCAATGCACAGAGACTATTGCAAAGCAATGCACAGACTATTGCAAAGCAATGCACAGACTATTGCAAAGCAATGCACAGAGACTACTGCAAAGCAATGCACAGAGACTATTGCACAGCAATGCACAGACTATTGCAAAGCAATGCACAGACTATTGCAAAGCAATGCACAGAGACTATTGCAAAGCAATGCACAGATTATTGCAAAGCAATGCACAGAGACTATTGCAAAGCAATGCACAGACTATTGCAAAGCAATGCACATAGACTATTGCAAAGCAATGCACAGACTATTGCAAAGCAATGCACAGATTGTGCAAAGCAATGCAGAGAGACTATTGCAAAGCAATGCACAGAGACTATTGCAAAGCAATGCACAGAGACTATTGCAAAGCAATGCACAGAGACTATTGCAAAGCAAAGCACAGACTATTGCAAAGCAATGCACAGACTATTGCAAAGCAATGCACAGACTATTGCACAGCAATGCACAGACTATTGCAAAGCAATGCACAGACTATTGCAAGGCAATGCACAGACTATTGCAAATCAATGCGAAGACTATTGCAAAGCAATGCACAGAGACTATTGCAAAGCAATGCACAGAGACTATTGCAAAGAAATGCACAGACTATTGCAAAGAAATGCACAGATGATTGCAAAGCAATGCACAGACTATTGCAAAGCAATGCACAGACTATTGTAAAGCAACGCACAGAGACTATTGCAAAGCAATGCACGGACTATTGCAAAGCAATGCACAGACTATTGCAAAGCAATGCACAACGACTATTGCAAAGCAATGCACAGACTATTGCAAAGCAGTGCACAGACTATTACAAAGCAATGCACAGACTATTGCAAAGCAATGCACAAAGACTATTGCAAAGCAATGCACAGACTATTGCAAAGCAATGCACAGATTGTGCAAAGCAATGCAGAGAGACTATTGCAAAGCAATGCCCAGAGACTATTGCAAAGCAATGCACAGAGACTATTGCCAAGCAATGCACAGACTATTGCAAAGCAATGCACAGACTATTGCAAAGCAATGCACAGAGACTATTGCAAAGCAATGCACAGACTATTGCAAAGCAATGCACAGACTATTGCAAAGCAATGCACAGAGACTATTGCAAAGCAATGCACAGACTATTGCAAAGCAATGCACAGAGACTATTGCAAAGCAATGCACAGACTATTACAAAGAAATGCACAGATTATTGCACAGCAATGCACAGACTATTGCAAAGCAATGCACAGACTATTGCAAAGCAATACACAGAGACTATTGGACTATTGCAAAGCAATGCACAGACTATTGCAAAGCAATGCACAGAGACTATTGCAAAGCAATGCACAGAGACTATTGCAAAGCAATGCACAGACTATTGCAAAGCAATGCACAAAGACTATTGCAAAGCAATGCACAGACTATTGCAAAGCAATGCACAGACTATTGCAAAGCAACGCGAAGACTATTGCAAAGCAATGCACAGAGAATATTGCAAAGCAATGCACAGACTATTGCAAAGCAATGCACAGACTATTGCAAAGCAATGCACAGAGACTATTGCAGAGGAATGCACAGATTATTTCAAAGCAATGCACAGAGACTATTGCAAAGCAATGCACAGACTATTGCAAAGCAATGCACAGAGACTATTGCAAAGCAATGCACAGACTATTGCAAAGCAATGCACAGATTGTGCAAAGAGACTATTGCAAAGCAATGCACAGACTATTGCAAAGCAATGCACAGAGACTATTGCAAAGCAATGCACAGACCATTACAAAGAAATGCAGATTATTGCATAGCAATGCACAGACTATTGCAAAGCAATGCACAGACTATTGCAAAGCAATACACAGAGACTATTGGACTATTGCAAAGCAATGCACAGACTATTGCAAAGCAATGCACAGAGACTATTGCAAAGCAATGACTTTTGTGAAGCAATGCACAGAGACTATTGCAAAGAAATGCACAGACTATTGCAAAGCAATGCACAGACTATTGCAAAGCAATACGCAGACTTTTGCAAAGCAATGCACAGACTATTGCAAAGCAATGCACAGAGACTATTGCAAAGCATTGCACAGACTATTGCAAAGCAAAGCACAGACTATTGCAACGCAATGCACAAAGGCTATTGCAAAGCAATGCACAGACTATTGCAAAGCAATGCACAGACTATTGCAAAGCAACGCGAAGACTATTGCAAAGCAATGCACAGAGACTATTGCAAAGCAATGCACTGACTATTGCAAAGCAATGCACAGGCTATTGCAAAGCAATGCACAGAGACTATTGCAAAGCAATGCACAGATTATTGCAAAGCAATGTACAGAGACTATTGCAAAGCAATGCACAGACTATTGCAAAGCAATGCACAGATTATTGCAAAGCAATGCACAGACTATTGCAAAGCAATGCACAGAGACTATTGCAAAGCAATGCACAGATTGTGCAAAGCAATGCAGAGAGACTATTGCAAAGCAATGCAGAGAGACTATTGCAAAGCAATGCAGAGATACTATTGCAAAGCAATGCATAGACTATTGCAGAGCAATGCAGAGAGACTATTGCAAAGCAATGCACAGAGACTATTGCAAAGCAATGCACGGAGACTATTGCAAAGCAATGCACAGACTATTGCAAAGCAATGCACAGAGACTATTGCAAAGCAATGCACAGACTATTGCAAAGCAATGCACAGACTATTGCAAAGCAATGCACAGAGACTACTGCAAAGCAATGCACAGAGACTATTGCACAGCAATGCACAGACTATTGCAAAGCAATGCACAGACTATTGCAAAGCAATGCACAGAGACTATTGCAAAGCAATGCACAGATTATTGCAAAGCAATGCACAGAGACTATTGCAAAGCAATGCACAGACTATTGCAAAGCAATGCACATAGACTATTGCAAAGCAATGCACAGACTATTGCAAAGCAATGCACAGATTGTGCAAAGCAATGCAGAGAGACTATTGCAAAGCAATGCACAGAGACTATTGCAAAGCAATGCACAGAGACTATTGCAAAGCAATGCACAGAGACTATTGCAAAGCAAAGCACAGACTATTGCAAAGCAATGCACAGACTATTGCAAAGCAATGCACAGACTATTGCACAGCAATGCACAGACTATTGCAAAGCAATGCACAGACTATTGCAAGGCAATGCACAGACTATTGCAAATCAATGCGAAGACTATTGCAAAGCAATGCACAGAGACTATTGCAAAGCAATGCACAGAGACTATTGCAAAGAAATGCACAGACTATTGCAAAGAAATGCACAGATGATTGCAAAGCAATGCACAGACTATTGCAAAGCAATGCACAGACTATTGTAAAGCAACGCACAGAGACTATTGCAAAGCAATGCACGGACTATTGCAAAGCAATGCACAGACTATTGCAAAGCAATGCACAACGACTATTGCAAAGCAATGCACAGACTATTGCAAAGCAGTGCACAGACTATTACAAAGCAATGCACAGACTATTGCAAAGCAAAGCACAAAGACTATTGCAAAGCAATGCACAGACTATTGCAAAGCAATGCACAGACTATTGCAAAGCAACGCAAAGACTATTGCAAAGCAATGCACAGAGACTATTGCAAAGCAATGCACTGACTATTGCAAAGCAATGCACAGACTATTGCAAAGCAATGCACAGACTATTGTAAAGCAACGCACAGAGACTATTGCAAAGCAATGCACGGACTATTGCAAAGCAATGCACAGACTATTGCAAAGCAATGCACACCGACTATTGCAAAGCAATGCACAGACTATTGCAAAGCAGTGCACAGACTATTACAAAGCAATGCACAGACTATTGCAAAGCAAAGCACAAAGACTATTGCAAAGCAATGCACAGACTATTGCAAAGCAATGCACAGATTATTGCAAAGCAACGCAAAGACTATTGCAAAGCAATGCACAGAGACTATTGCAAAGCAATGCACAGACTATTGCAAAGCAATGCACAGACTATTGCAAAGCACCGCGAAGACTATTGCAAAGCAATGCACAGAGACTATTGTAAAGCAATGCACAGACTATTGCAAAGCAATGCACAGACTATTGCAACGCAATGCACAAAGGCTATTGCAAAGCAATGCACAGACTATTGCAAAGCAATGCACAGACTATTGCAAAGCAACGCAAAGACTTTTGCGAAGCAATGCACAGAGACTATTGCAAAGAAATGCACAGACTATTGCAAAGCAATGCACAGACTATTGCAAAGCAATACACAGACTTTTGCAAAGCAATGCACAGACTATTGCAAAGCAATGCACAGAGACTATTGCAAAGCATTGCACAGACTATTGCAAAGCAAAGCACAGACTATTGCAACGCAATGCACAAAGGCTATTGCAAAGCAATGCACAGACTATTGCAAAGCAATGCACAGACTATTGCAAAGCAACGCGAAGACTATTGCAAAGCAATGCACAGAGACTATTGCAAAGCAATGCACTGACTATTGCAAAGCAATGCACAGGCTATTGCAAAGCAATGCACAGAGACTATTGCAAAGCAATGCATAGATTATTGCAAAGCAATGTACAGAGACTATTGCAAAGCAATGCACAGACTATTGCAAAGCAATGCACAGATTATTGCAAAGCAATGCACAGACTATTGCAAAGCAATGCACAGAGACTATTGCGAAGCAATGCACAGATTGTGCAAAGCAATGCAGAGAGACTATTGCAAAGCAATGCAGAGAGACTATTGCAAAGCAATGCAGAGATACTATTGCAAAGCAATGCATAGACTATTGCAGAGCAATGCAGAGAGACTATTGCAAAGCAATGCACAGAGACTATTGCAAAGCAATGCACGGAGACTATTGCAAAGCAATGCACAGACTATTGCAAAGCAATGCACAGAGACTATTGCAAAGCAATGCACAGACTATTGCAAAGCAATGCACAGACTATTGCAAAGCAATACACAGAGACTATTGCAAAGCAATGCACAGACTATTGCAAAGCAATGCACAAAGACTATTGCAAAGCAATGCACAGAGACTATTGCAAAGCAATGCACAGACTGTTGCAAAGCAATGCACAAACTATTGCAAAGCAATGCACAAAGACTATTGCAAAGCAATGCACAGACTATTGCAAAGCAATGCACAGAGACTATTGCAAAGCAATGCACAGACTATTGCAAAGCAATGCACAGAGACTATTGCAAAGCAATGCACAGACTATTGCAAAGCAATGCACAGACTATTGCAAAGCAATGCACAGAGACTATTGCAAAGCAATGCACAGACTATTGCAAAGCAATGCACAGATTGTGGTAAGCAATGCAGAGAGACTATTGCCTAGCAATGCACATACTATTGCAAAGCAATGCACAAAGACTATTGCAAAGCAATGCACAGACTATTGCAAAGCAATGCACAGACTATTACAAAGCAATGCACAGACTATTGCAAAGCAAAGCACAAAGACTATTGCAAAGCAATGCACAGACTATTGCAAAGAAATGCACAGACTATTGCAAAGCAATGCACAGGCTATTGCAAAGCAATACGCAGACTTTTGCAAAGCAATGCACAGACTATTGCAAAGCAATGCACAGAGACTATTGCAAAGCATTGCACAGACTATTGCAAAGCAAAGCACAGACTATTGCAACGCAATGCACAAAGGCTATTGCAAAGCAATGCACAGACTATTGCAAAGCAATGCACAGACTATTGCAAAGCAACGCGAAGACTATTGCAAAGCAATGCACAGAGACTATTGCAAAGCAATGCACTGACTATTGCAAAGCAATGCACAGGCTATTGCAAAGCAATGCACAGAGACTATTGCAAAGCAATGCACAGATTATTGCAAAGCAATGTACAGAGACTATTGCAAAGCAATGCACAGACTATTGCAAAGCAATGCACAGATTATTGCAAAGCAATGCACAGACTATTGCAAAGCAATGCACAGAGACTATTGCAAAGCAATGCACAGATTGTGCAAAGCAATGCAGAGAGACTATTGCAAAGCAATGCAGAGAGACTATTGCAAAGCAATGCAGAGATACTATTGCAAAGCAATGCATAGACTATTGCAGAGCAATGCAGAGAGACTATTGCAAAGCAATGCACAGAGACTATTGCAAAGCAATGCACGGAGACTATTGCAAAGCAATGCACAGACTATTGCAAAGCAATGCACAGAGACTATTGCAAAGCAATGCACAGACTATTGCAAAGCAATGCACAGACTATTGCAAAGCAATGCACAGAGACTACTGCAAAGCAATGCACAGAGACTATTGCACAGCAATGCACAGACTATTGCAAAGCAATGCACAGACTATTGCAAAGCAATGCACAGAGACTATTGCAAAGCAATGCACAGATTATTGCAAAGCAATGCACAGAGACTATTGCAAAGCAATGCACAGACTATTGCAAAGCAATGCACAGAGACTATTGCAAAGCAATGCACAGACTATTGCAAAGCAATGCACAGATTGTGCAAAGCAATGCAGAGAGACTATTGCAAAGCAATGCACAGAGACTATTGCAAAGCAATGCACAGAGACTATTGCAAAGCAATGCACAGAGACTATTGCAAAGCAAAGCACAGACTATTGCAAAGCAATGCACAGACTATTGCAAAGCAATGCACAGACTATTGCACAGCAATGCACAGACTATTGCAAAGCAATGCACAGACTATTGCAAGGCAATGCACAGACTATTGCAAAGCAATGCGAAGACTATTGCAAAGCAATGCACAGAGACTATTGCAAAGCAATGCACAGAGACTATTGCAAAGAAATGCACAGACTATTGCAAAGAAATGCACAGATGATTGCAAAGCAATGCACAGACTATTGCAAAGCAATGCACAGACTATTGTAAAGCAACGCACAGAGACTATTGCAAAGCAATGCACGGACTATTGCAAAGCAATGCACAGACTATTGCAAAGCAATGCACAACGACTATTGCAAAGCAATGCACAGACTATTGCAAAGCAGTGCACAGACTATTACAAAGCAATGCACAGACTATTGCAAAGCAAAGCACAAAGACTATTGCAAAGCAATGCACAGACTATTGCAAAGCAATGCACAGACTATTGCAAAGCAACGCAAAGACTATTGCAAAGCAATGCACAGAGACTATTGTAAAGCAATGCACAGACTATTACAAAGCAATGCACAGACTATTGCAACGCAATGCACAAAGGCTATTGCAAAGCAATGCACAGACTATTGCAAAGCAACGCACAGACTATTGCAAAGCAACGCGAAGACTATTGCAAAGCAATGCACAGAGACTATTGCAAAGCAATGCACTGACTATTGCAAAGCAATGCACAGACTATTGCAAAGCAATGCACAGACTATTGTAAAGCAACGCACAGAGACTATTGCAAAGCAATGCACGGACTATTGCAAAGCAATGCACAGACTATTGCAAAGCAATGCACAACGACTATTGCAAAGCAATGCACAGACTATTGCAAAGCAGTGCAGAGACTATTACAAAGCAATGCACAGACTATTGCAAAGCAAAGCACAAAGACTATTGCAAAGCAATGCACAGACTATTGCAAAGCAATGCACAGATTATTGCAAAGCAACGCAAAGACTATTGCAAAGCAATGCACAGAGACTATTGCAAAGCAATGCACAGACTATTGCAAAGCAATGCACAGACTATTGCAAAGCAATGCACAGACTATTGCAAAGCAACGCGAAGAGTATTGCAAAGCAATGCACAGAGACTATTGTAAAGCAATGCACAGACTATTGCAAAGCAATGCACAGACTATTGCAACGCAATGCACAAAGGCTATTGCAAAGCAATGCACAGACTATTGCAAAGCAATGCACAGACTATTGCAAAGCAACGCGAAGACTTTTGCGAAGCAATGCACAGAGACTATTGCAAAGAAATGCACAGACTATTGCAAAGCAATGCACAGACTATTGCAAAGCAATACACAGACTTTTGCAAAGCAATGCACAGACTATTGCAAAGCAATGCACAGAGACTATTGCAAAGCATTGCACAGACTATTGCAAAGCAAAGCACAGACTATTGCAACGCAATGCACAAAGGCTATTGCAAAGCAATGCACAGACTATTGCAAAGCAATGCACAGACTATTGCAAAGCAACGCGAAGACTATTGCAAAGCAATGCACAGAGACTATTGCAAAGCAATGCACTGACTATTGCAAAGCAATGCACAGGCTATTGCAAAGCAATGCACAGAGACTATTGCAAAGCAATGCATAGATTATTGCAAAGCAATGTACAGAGACTATTGCAAAGCAATGCACAGACTATTGCAAAGCAATGCACAGATTATTGCAAAGCAATGCACAGACTATTGCAAAGCAATGCACAGAGACTATTGCGAAGCAATGCACAGATTGTGCAAAGCAATGCAGAGAGACTATTGCAAAGCAATGCAGAGAGACTATTGCAAAGCAATGCAGAGATACTATTGCAAAGCAATGCATAGACTATTGCAGAGCAATGCAGAGAGACTATTGCAAAGCAATGCACAGAGACTATTGCAAAGCAATGCACGGAGACTATTGCAAAGCAATGCACAGACTATTGCAAAGCAATGCACAGAGACTATTGCAAAGCAATGCACAGACTATTGCAAAGCAATGCACAGACTATTGCAAAGCAATACACAGAGACTATTGCAAAGCAATGCACAGACTATTGCAAAGCAATGCACAAAGACTATTGCAAAGCAATGCACAGAGACTATTGCAAAGCAATGCACAGACTGTTGCAAAGCAATGCACAAACTATTGCAAAGCAATGCACAAAGACTATTGCAAAGCAATGCACAGACTATTGCAAAGCAATGCACAGAGACTATTGCAAAGCAATGCACAGACTATTGCAAAGCAATGCACAGAGACTATTGCAAAGCAATGCACAGACTATTGCAAAGCAATGCACAGACTATTGCAAAGCAATGCACAGAGACTATTGCAAAGCAATGCACAGACTATTGCAAAGCAATGCACAGATTGTGGTAAGCAATGCAGAGAGACTATTGCCTAGCAATGCACATACTATTGCAAAGCAATGCACAAAGACTATTGCAAAGCAATGCACAGACTATTGCAAAGCAATGCACAGACTATTACAAAGCAATGCACAGACTATTGCAAAGCAAAGCACAAAGACTATTGCAAAGCAATGCACAGACTATTGCAAAGCAATGCACATACTATTGCAAAGCAATGCACAAAGACTATTGCAAAGCAATGCACAGACTATTGCAAAGCAATGCACAGACTATTACAAAGCAATGCACAGACTATTGCAAAGCAAAGCACAAAGACTATTGCAAAGCAATGCACAGACTATTGCAATGCACAGACTATTGCAAAGCAACGCAAAGTCTATTGCAAAGCAATGCACAGAGACTATTTTAAAGCAATGCACAGACTATTGCAAAGCCATGCACAGACTATTGCAAAGCAATGCACAGAGACTATTGCAAAGCAATGCACAGATTATTGCAAAGCAATGCACAGAGACTATTGCAAAGCAATGCACAAACTATTGCAAAGCAATGCACAGAGACTATTGCAAAGCAATGCACAGACCATTGCAAAGCAATGCACAGATTGTGCAAAGCAATGCAGAGAGACTATAGCAATGCACAGAGACTATTGCAAAGCAATGCACAGAGACTATTGCAAAGCAATGCACAGACTATTGCAAAGCAATGCACAGACTATTGCAAAGCAATGCACAGAGACTATTGCAAAGCAATGCACAGACTATTGCAAAGCAATGCACAGACTATTGCAAAGCAATGCACAGAGACTATTGCAAAGCAATGCACAGACTATTGCAAAGCAATGCACAGACTATTGCAAAGCAATGCACAGACTATCGTAAAGCATTGCACAGACTATTGCAAAGCAATGCACAGAGACTATTGCAAAGCAATGCACAGACTATTGCAAAGCAATGCACAGACTATTGCAAAGCAATGCACAAAGACTATTACAAAGCAATGCACAGACTATTACAAAGCAATGCACAGACTATTGCAAAGCAATGCACAGACTATTACAAAGCAATGCACAGACTATTGCAAAGCAAAGCACAAAGACTATTGCAAAGCAACGCACAGACTATTGCAATGCACAGACTATTGCAAAGCAATGCAAAGTCTATTGCAAAGCAATGCACAGAGACTATTTTAAAGCAATGCACAGACTATTGCAAAGCAATGCACAGACTATTACAAAGCAATGCACAGAGACTATTGCAAAGCAATGCACAGATTATTGCAAAGCAATGCGCAGAGACTATTGCAAAGCAATGCACAGACTATTGCAAAGCAATGCACAGAGACTATTGCAAAGCAATGCACAGACTATTGCAAAGCAATGCACAGATTGTGCAAAGCAATGCAGAGAGACTATAGCAATGCACAGAGACTATTGCAAAGCAATGCACAGAGACTATTGCAAAGCAATGCACAGACTATAGAAAAGCAATGCACAGAGACTATTGCAAAGCAATGCACAGAGACTATTGCAAAGCAATGCACAGACTATTGCAAAGCAATGCACAGAGACTATTGCAAAGCAATGCACAGACTATTGCAAAGCAATGCACAGACTATTGCAAAGCAATGCACAGACTATTGCAAAGCAATGCACAGAGACTATTGCAAAGCAATGCACAGATTATTGCAAAGCAATGCACAGACTATTGCAAAGCAATGCACAGAGACTATTGCAAAGCAATGCACAGACTATTGCAAAGCAATGCACAGAGACTATTGCAAAGCAATGCACAGATTGTGCAAAGCAATGCAGAGAGACTATTGCAAAGCAATGCAGAGAGACTATTGCAAAGCAATGCAGAGATACTATTGCAAAGCAATGCATAGACTATTGCAGAGCAATGCAGAGAGACTATTGCAAAGCAATGCACAGAGACTATTGCAAAGCAATGCACGGAGACTATTGCAAAGCAATGCACAGACTATTGCAAAGCAATGCACAGAGACTATTGCAAAGCAATGCACAGAGACTATTGCAAAGCAATACACAGACTATTGCAAAGCAATGCACAGAGACTAGTGCAAAGCAATGCACAGATTATTGCAAAGCAATGCACAGAGACTATTGCAAAGCAATGCACAGACTATTGCAAAGCAATGCACAGAGACTATTGCAAAGCAATGCACAGACTATTGCAAAGCAATGCACAGATTGTGCAAAGCAATGCAGAGAGACTATTGCAAAGCAATGCACAGAGACTATTGCAAAGCAATGCACAGAGACTATTGCAAAGCAAAGCACAGACTATTGCAAGACAATGCACAGACTATTGCAAAGCAATGCACAGAGACTATTGCACAGCAATGCACAGACTATTGCAAAGCAATGCACAGACTATTGCAAGGCAATGCACAGACTATTGCAAGGCAATGCACAGACTATTGCAAAGCAATGCGAAGACTATTGCAAAGCAATGCACAGAGACTACTGCAAAGCAATGCACAGAGACTATTGCAACGCAATGCACAGAGACTATTGCAAAGAAATGCACAGATGATTGCAAAGCAATGCACAGACTATTGCAAAGCAATGCACAGACTATTGTAAAGCATTGCACAGAGACTATTGCAAAGCAATGCACGGACTATTGCAAAGCAATGCACAGACTATTGCAAAGCAATGCACAAAGACTATTGCAAAGCAATGCACAGACTATTGCAAAGCAATGCACAGACTATTACAAAGCAATGCACAGACTATTGCAAAGCAAAGCACAAAGACTATTGCAAAGCAATGCACAGACTATTGCAAAGCAATGCACAGACTATTGAAAAGCAACGCAAAGACTATTGCAAAGCAATGCACAGAGACTATTACAAAGCAATGCACAGACTATTGCAAAGCAATGCACAGACTATTGCAAAGCAACGCGAAGACTATTGCAAAGCAATGCACAGAGACTATTGTAAAGCAATGCACAGACTATTGCAAAGCAATGCACAGAGACTATTGCAAAGCAATGCACTGATTATTGCAAAGCAATGCACAGACTATTGCAGAGCAATGCAGAGAGACTATTGCAAAGCAATGCACAGACTATTGCAAAGCAATGCACAGAGACTATTGCAAAGCAATGCACAGACTATTGCAAAGCAATGCACATAATATGCAAAGCAATGCAGAGAGACTATTGCCCAGCAATGCACAGAGACTATTGCAAAACAATGCACAGAGACTATTGCAAAGCAATGCACAGACTATTGCAAAGCAATGCACAGACTATTGCAAAGCAATGCACAGAGAGAATTGCAAAGCAATGCACAGACACTATTGCAAAGCAATGCACAGACTACTGCAAAGCAATGCACAGAGACTATTGCAAAGCAATGCACAGACTATTGCAAATAAATGCACAGATTATTGCAAAGCAATGCACAGACTATTGCAAAGCAATGCACATACTATTGCAAAGCAATGCACAGAGACTATTGCAAAGCAATGCACAGACTATTGCAAAGCAATGCACAGAGACTATTGCAAAGAAATGCACAGACTATTGCAAAGCAATGCACAGACTATTGCAAAGCAATACACAGACTATTGCAAAGCAATGTACAGACTATTGCAAAGCAATGCACAGAGACTATTGCAAAGCAATGCACAGCCTATTGCAAAGCAATGCACAGACTATTGCAAAGCAATGCACAAAGACTATTGCAAAGCAATGCACAGACTATTGCAAAGCAATGCACATACTATTGAAAAGCAACGCAAAGACTATTGCAAAGCAATGCACAGAGACTATTGCAAAGCAATGCACAGACTATTACAAAGAAATGCACAGATTATTGCATAGCAATGCACAGACTATTGCAAAGCAATGCACAGACTATTGCAAAGCAATGCACAGAGACTATTGCAAAGCAATGCACAGATTATTGCAAAGCAATGCACAGAGACTATTGCAAAGCAATGCACAGACTATTGCAAAGCAATGCACAGAGACTATTGCAAAGCAATGCACAGACTATTGCAAAGCAATGCACAGATTGTGCAAAGCAATGCAGAGAGACTATTGCAAAGCAATGCACAGAGACTATTGCAAAGCAATGCACAGAGACTATTGCAAAGCAAAGCACAGACTATTGCAAGACAATGCACAGACTATTGCAAAGCAATGCACAGAGACTATTGCACAGCAATGCACAGACTATTGCAAAGCAATGCACAGACTATTGCAAGGCAATGCACAGACTATTGCAAAGCAATGCGAAGACTATTGCAAAGCAATGCACAGAGACTATTGCAAAGCAATGCACAGAGACTATAGCAATGCACAGAGACTATTGCAAAGCAATGCACAGAGACTATTGCAAAGCAATGCACAGACTATTGCAAAGCAATGCACAGACTATTGCAAAGCAATGCACAGAGACTATTGCAAAGCAATGCACAGACTATTGCAAAGCAATGCACAGACTATTGCAAAGCAATGCACAGAGACTATTGCAAAGCAATGCACAGACTATTGCAAAGCAATGCACAGACTATTGCAAAGCAATGCACAGACTATCGCAAAGCATTGCACAGACTATTGCAAAGCAATGCACAGAGACTATTGCAAAGCAATGCACAGACTATTGCAAAGCAATGCACAGACTATTGCAAAGCAATGCACAAAGACTATTACAAAGCAATGCACAGACTATTGCAAAGCAATGCACAGACTATTACAAAGCAATGCACAGACTATTGCAAAGCAAAGCACAAAGACTATTGCAAAGCAACGCACAGACTATTGCAATGCACAGACTATTGCAAAGCAACGCAAAGTCTATTGCAAAGCAATGCACAGAGACTATTTTAAAGCAATGCACAGACTATTGCAAAGCAATGCACAGACTATTGCAAAGCAATGCACAGAGACTATTGCAAAGCAATGCACAGATTATTGCAAAGCAATGCGCAGAGACTATTGCAAAGCAATGCACAGACTATTGCAAAGCAATGCACAGAGACTATTGCAAAGCAATGCACAGACTATTGCAAAGCAATGCACAGATTGTGCAAAGCAATGCAGAGAGACTATAGCAATGCACAGAGACTATTGCAAAGCAATGCACAGAGACTATTGCAAAGCAATGCACAGACTATAGAAAAGCAATGCACAGAGACTATTGCAAAGCAATGCACAGACTATTGCAAAGCAATGCACAGAGACTATTGCAAAGCAATGCACAGACTATTGCAAAGCAATGCACAGAGACTATTGCAAAGCAATGCACAGACTATTGCAAAGCAATGCACAGACTATTGCAAAGCAATGCACAGACTATTGCAAAGCAATGCACAGAGACTATTGCAAAGCAATGCACAGATTATTGCAAAGCAATGCACAGACTATTGCAAAGCAATGCACAGAGACTATTGCAAAGCAATGCACAGACTATTGCAAAGCAATGCACAGAGACTATTGCAAAGCAATGCACAGATTGTGCAAAGCAATGCAGAGAGACTATTGCAAAGCAATGCAGAGAGACTATTGCAAAGCAATGCAGAGATACTATTGCAAAGCAATGCATAGACTATTGCAGAGCAATGCAGAGAGACTATTGCAAAGCAATGCACAGAGACTATTGCAAAGCAATGCACGGAGACTATTGCAAAGCAATGCACAGACTATTGCAAAGCAATGCACAGAGACTATTGCAAAGCAATGCACAGAGACTATTGCAAAGCAATGCACAGACTATTGCAAAGCAATGCACAGAGACTATTGCAAAGCAATGCACAGATTATTGCAAAGCAATGCACAGAGACTATTGCAAAGCAATGCACAGACTATTGCAAAGCAATGCACAGAGACTATTGCAAAGCAATGCACAGACTATTGCAAAGCAATGCACAGATTGTGCAAAGCAATGCAGAGAGACTATTGCAAAGCAATGCACAGAGACTATTGCAAAGCAATGCACAGAGACTATTGCAAAGCAAAGCACAGACTATTGCAAGACAATGCACAGACTATTGCAAAGCAATGCACAGAGACTATTGCACAGCAATGCACAGACTATTGCAAAGCAATGCACAGACTATTGCAAGGCAATGCACAGACTATTGCAAAGCAATGCGAAGACTATTGCAAAGCAATGCACAGAGACTATTGCAAAGCAATGCACAGAGACTATTGCAACGCAATGCACAGAGACTATTGCAAAGAAATGCACAGATGATTGCAAAGCAATGCACAGACTATTGCAAAGCAATGCACAGACTATTGTAAAGCATTGCACAGAGACTATTGCAAAGCAATGCACGGACTATTGCAAAGCAATGCACAGACTATTGCAAAGCAATGCACAAAGACTATTGCAAAGCAATGCACAGACTATTGCAAAGCAATGCACAGACTATTACAAAGCAATGCACAGACTATTGCAAAGCAAAGCACAAAGACTATTGCAAAGCAATGCACAGACTATTGCAAAGCAATGCACAGACTATTGAAATGCAACGCAAAGACTATTGCAAAGCAATGCACAGAGACTATTACAAAGCAATGCACAGACTATTGCAAAGCAATGCACAGACTATTGCAAAGCAACGCGAAGACTATTGCAAAGCAATGCACAGAGACTATTGTAAAGCAATGCACAGACTATTGCAACGCAATGCACAGAGACTATTGCAAAGCAATGCACTGATTATTGCAAAGCAATGCACAGACTATTGCAGAGCAATGCAGAGAGACTATTGCAAAGCAATGCACAGACTATTGCAAAGCAATGCACAGAGACTATTGCAAAGCAATGCACAGACTATTGCAAAGCAATGCACATAATATGCAAAGCAATGCAGAGAGACTATTGCCCAGCAATGCACAGAGACTATTGCAAAACAATGCACAGAGACTATTGCAAAGCAATGCACAGACTATTGCAAAGCAATGCACAGACTATTGCAAAGCAATGCACAGACTATTGCAAAGCAATGCACAGAGAGAATTGCAAAGCAATGCACAGACTATTGCAAAGCAATGCATAGACTATTGCAGAGCAATGCAGAGAGACTATTGCAAAGCAATGCACAGAGACTATTGCAAAGCAATGCACAGACACTATTGCAAAGCAATGCACAGACTACTGCAAAGCAATGCACAGAGACTATTGCAAAGCAATGCACAGACTATTGCAAATAAATGCACAGATTATTGCAAAGCAATGCACAGACTATTGCAAAGCAATGCACAGACTATTGCAAAGCAATGCACAGAGACTATTGCAAAGCAATGCACAGACTATTGCAAAGCAATGCACAGAGACTATTGCAAAGAAATGCACAGACTATTGCAAAGCAATGCACAGACTATTGCAAAGCAATACACAGACTATTGCAAAGCAATGTACAGACTATTGCAAAGCAATGCACAGAGACTATTGCAAAGCAATGCACAGACTATTGCAAAGCAATGCACAGACTATTGCAAAGCAATGCACAAAGACTATTGCAAAGCAATGCACAGACTATTGCAAAGCAATGCACATACTATTGAAAAGCAACGCAAAGACTATTGCAAAGCAATGCACAGAGACTATTGCAAAGCAATGCACAGACTATTACAAAGAAATGCACAGATTATTGCATAGCAATGCACAGACTATTGCAAAGCAATGCACAGACTATTGCAAAGCAATACACAGAGACTATTGGACTATTGTAAAGCAATGCACAGACTATTGCAAAGCAATGCACAGAGACTATTGCAAAGCAATGCACAGAGACTATTGCAAAGCAATGCACAGACTATTGCAAAGCAAAGCACAAAGACTATTGCAAAGCAATGCACAGACTATTGCAAAGCAATGCACATACTATTGCAAAGCAATGCACAAAGACTATTGCAAAGCAATGCACAGACTATTGCAAAGCAATGCACATACTATTACAAAGCAATGCACAGACTATTGCAAAGCAAAGCACAAAGACTATTGCAAAGCAATGCACAGACTATTGCAATGCACAGACTATTGCAAAGCAACGCAAAGTCTATTGCAAAGCAATGCACAGAGACTATTTTAAAGCAATGCACAGACTATTGCAAAGCCATGCACAGACTATTGCAAAGCAATGCACAGAGACTATTGCAAAGCAATGCACAGATTATTGCAAAGCAATGCACAGAGACTATTGCAAAGCAATGCACAGACTATTGCAAAGCAATGCACAGAGACTATTGCAAAGCAATGCACAGACCATTGCAAAGCAATGCACAGATTGTGCAAAGCAATGCAGAGAGACTATAGCAATGCACAGAGACTATTGCAAAGCAATGCACAGAGACTATTGCAAAGCAATGCACAGACTATTGCAAAGCAATGCACAGACTATTGCAAAGCAATGCACAGAGACTATTGCAAAGCAATGCACAGACTATTGCAAAGCAATGCACAGACTATTGCAAAGCAATGCACAGAGACTATTGCAAAGCAATGCACAGACTATTGCAAAGCAATGCACAGACTATCGCAAAGCAATGCACAGACTATTGCAAAGCAATGCACAGAGACTATTGCAAAGCAATGCACAGACTATTGCAAAGCAATGCACAGACTATTGCAAAGCAATGCACAAAGACTATTACAAGGCAATGCACAGACTATTGCAAAGCAATGCACAGACTATTACAAAGCAATGCACAGACTATTGCAAAGCAAAGCACAAAGACTATTGCAAAGCAATGCACAGACTATTGCAATGCACAGACTATTGCAAAGCAACGCAAAGTCTATTGCAAAGCAAAAAACAGAGACTATTTTAAAGCAATGCACAGACTATTGCAAAGCAATGCACAGACTATTGCAAAGCAATGCACAGAGACTATTGCAAAGCAATGCACAGATTATTGCAAAGCAATGCGCAGAGACTATTGCAAAGCAATGCACAGACTATTGCAAAGCAATGCACAGAGACTATTGCAAAGCAATGCACAGACTATTGCAAAGCAATGCACAGATTGTGCAAAGCAATGCAGAGAGACTATAGCAATGCACAGAGACTATTGCAAAGCAATGCACAGAGACTATTGCAAAGAAATGCACAGACTATTGCAAAGCAATGCACAGACTATTGCAAAGCAATACACAGACTATTGCAAAGCAATGCACAGACTATTGCAAAGCAATGCACAGAGACTATTGCAAAGCATTGCACAGACTATTGCAAAGCAATGCACAGACTATTGCAACGCAATGCACAGACTATTGCAACGCAATGCACAAAGGCTATTGCAAAGCAATGCACAGACTATTGCAAAGCAACGCAAAGACTATTGCAAAGCAATGCACAGAGACTATTGCAAAGCAATGCACAGACTATTGCAAAGCAATGCTCAGAGACTATTGCAAAGCAATGCACAGATTGTGCAAAGCAATGAAGAGAGACTATTGCAAAGCAATGCACAGAGACTATTGCAAAGCAATGCACAGAGACTATAGCAAAGCAATGCACAGACTATTGCAAAGCAATGCACAGACTATTGCAAAGCAATGCACAGAGACTATTGCAAAGCAATGCAAAGACTATTGCAAAGCAATGCACAGAGACTATTGCAAAGAAATGCACAGACTATTGCAAAGCAATGCACAGACTATTGCAAAGCAATACACAGACTTTTGCAAAGCAATGCACAGACTATTGCAAAGCAATGCACAGAGACTATTGCAAAGCATTGCACAGACTATTGCAAAGCAATGCACAGACTATTGCAACACAATGCACAAAGGCTATTGCAAAGCAATGCACAGACTATTGCAAAGCAATACACAGACTATTGCAAAGCAATGCACAGACTATTGCAAAGCAATGCACAGAGACTATTGCAAAGCAATGCACAGAGACTATTGCAAAGCAATGCACAGACTATTGCAAAGCAATGCACAGAGACTATTGCAAAGCAATGCACAGACTATTACAAAGAAATGCACAGATTATTGCATAGCAATGCACAGACTATTGCAAAGCAATGCACAGACTATTACAAAGTAATACACAGAGACTATTGGACTATTGCAAAGCAATGCACAGACTATTGCAAAGAAATGCACAGAGACTATTGCAAAGCAATGCAAAGACTATTGCAAAGCAATGCACAGAGACTAGTGCAAAGAAATGCACAGACTATTGCAAAGCAATGCACAGACTATTGCAAAGCAATGCGAAGACTATTGCAAAGCAATGCACAGAGACTATTGCAAAGCAATGCACAGAGACTATTGCAACGCAATGCACAGAGACTATTGCAAAGCAATGCACAGAGACTATTGCAAAGAAATGCACAGACTATTGCAAAGAAATGCACAGATGATTGCAAAGCAATGCACAGACTATTGCAAAGCAATGCACAGACTATTGTAAAGCATTGCACAGAGACTATTGCAAAGCAATGCACGGACTATTGCAAAGCAATGCACAGACTATTGCAAAGCAATGCACAGACTATTACAAAGCAATGCACAGACTATTGCAAAGCAAAGCACAAAGACTATTGCAAAGCAATGCATAGACTATTGCAAAGCAATGCACAGACTATTGAAAAGCAACGCAAAGACTATTGCAAAGCAATGCACAGAGACTATTACAAAGCAATGCACAGAATATTGCAAAGCAATGCACAGACTATTGCAAAGCAACGCGAAGACTATTGCAAAGCAATGCACAGAGACTATTGTAAAGCAATGCACAGACTATTGCAAAGCAATGCACAGAGACTATTGCAAAGCAATGCACTGATTATTGCAAAGCAATGCACAGACTATTGCAGAGCAATGCAGAGAGACTATTGCAAAGCAATGCACAGACTATTGCAAAGCAATGCACAGAGACTATTGCAAAGCAATGCACAGACTATTGCAAAGCAATGCACATATTATGCAAAGCAATGCAGAGAGACTATTGCCCAGCAATGCACAGAGACTATTGCAGAGCAATGCAGAGAGACTATTGCAAAGCAATGCACAGAGACTATTGCAAAGCAATGCACAGACACTATTGCAAAGCAATGCACAGACTACTGCAAAGCAATGCACAGAGACTATTGCAAAGCAATGCACAGACTATTGCAAATAAATGCACAGATTATTGCAAAGCAATGCACAGACTATTGCAAAGCAATGCACAGACTATTGCAAAGCAATGCACAGAGACTATTGCAAAGCAATGCACAGACTATTGCAAAGCAATGCACAGAGACTATTGCAAAGAAATGCACAGACTATTGCAAAGCAATGCACAGACTATTGCAAAGCAATACACAGACTATTGCAAAGCAATGTACAGACTATTGCAAAGCAATGCACAGAGACTATTGCAAAGCAATGCACAGACTATTGCAAAGCAATGCACAGACTATTGCAAAGCAATGCACAAAGACTATTGCAAAGCAATGCACAGACTATTGCAAAGCAATGCACATACTATTGAAAAGCAACGCAAAGACTATTGCAAAGCAATGCACAGAGATTATTGCAAAGCAATGCACAGACTATTACAAAGAAATGCACAGATTATTGCATAGCAATGCACAGACTATTGCAAAGCAATGCACAGACTATTGCAAAGCAATACACAGAGACTATTGGACTATTGCAAAGCAATGCACAGACTATTGCAAAGCTATGCACAGAGACTATTGCAAAGCAATGCACAGAGACTATTGCAAAGCAATGCACAGACTATTGCAAAGCAAAGCACAAAGACTATTGCAAAGCAATGCACAGACTATTGCAAAGCAATGCACATACTATTGCAAAGCAATGCACAAAGACTATTGCAAAGCAATGCACAGACTATTGCAAAGCAATGCACAGACTATTACAAAGCAATGCACAGACTATTGCAAAGCAAAGCACAAAGACTATTGCAAAGCAATGCACAGACTATTGCAATGCACAGACTATTGCAAAGCAACGCAAAGTCTATTGCAAAGCAATGCACAGAGACTATTTTAACCCCTTCCATGCTCATGACGGAACGGTTCCGTCATCAGCGTCGGTGCTCCGGTGCTGATGACGGAACATTTCCGTCATGAGTCAATGTGATTTATGACCCTTCAGCACTGCAGCGAAATTCGCGCAGCACTGAAGGGGTTAAAGCAATGCACAGACTATTGCAAAGCCATGCACAGACTATTGCAAAGCAATGCACAGAGACTATTGCAAAGCAATGCACAGATTATTGCAAAGCAATGCACAGAGACTATTGCAAAGCAATGCACAGACTATTGCAAAGCAATGCACAGAGACTATTGCAAAGCAATGCACAGACCATTGCAAAGCAATGCACAGATTGTGCAAAGCAATGCAGAGAGACTATAGCAATGCACAGAGACTATTGCAAAGCAATGCACAGAGACTATTGCAAAGCAATGCACAGACTATTGCAAAGCAATGCACAGACTATTGCAAAGCAATGCACAG
>NW_027611755.1:0-1000 GCF_964261635.1 Lissotriton helveticus
TCGGTCTCCAAATTGGAGAGCTCAAACGTCTCCAGCTTGTTCAGAACCAAGCAGCCAGGCTCCTTCTGAATATACCCAGGAGGCAATCCATCAGATCTGGTCTGAAGCAGCTACACTGGCTGCCAGTTGAGCAACGTGTGGCCTTTAAAGCCGGGTGTATTCTGTTTAGGTCTCTGAATGACACTGGCCCGTTATTCATCAGAGACTTATTCAAAAAATATAGCCCCTCCCGTCACCTCCGGTCCACTTATAAATCACTCCTGATTGTACCCCCATTCAAAAGGAAGCGCCTCGGAGGTAGTTGCTTCGACCACCTTGCTGCTGTTCTTTGGAACTCTTTCCCCCTTCACCTAAAGCTGAGTGACAACATCCTCAGCTTTAGACACTCCTTGAAAACTTGGCTCTTCTCTCAAGCACACTACTGAGCTAGTACAGCTCCACTTACTGACTGCCTTGCCTGGTTCTTTCCTATAGCGCCATGAAGCCTTCGGGCGTACGAGCGCTTAACAAATACCGATTAACATTAACATTAACATGAAAGGGGGTTGTTATTTTTATTCCCCACTCCTGAAAGAGATTATGTTCTTGCATGATAAGGCTGGCGGCTGTAGAAGATGTCCAAATTACTAATGTCGATTCGCGATTATTATTCTTGATGTGTGGAATTCAATTGATTCTATGTCGGGACATTTAATTTTCTTTAATGAGGGTACTGCATTACACAATTTTAATATGTTCCCACAAGTCAAGATATTATTATTACCCCTAGATTTATATTCCGGCGTAGAAATTACCTGCACCACTCCTTCTTTTTGATCTGGGTTATTAAATTTAATTTGTTGCAGGCTATTTTCAGCTTGAGCATGCTCAATTAACCTTCCATTATGATTATTAACAGTTTGAGACCATGATTGTCGATGTTTATGTAACTGCCTTGTTTCGGTTTCCAGATCTTGTGGTAATTTAATATCCTTCCAGATTTTTAACAAATCTCTATTCG